>NW_018464743.1:0-529 GCF_002113885.1 Mizuhopecten yessoensis
TAGTATTCATTGTAACTATAGTCGTAACTCTACCTGTACTGTACAATTTGTTAATTTTCATTATTACTACAGTCGTAATTATACATGTACAGTTATATTAGTTTACATTGTTACTACAGTCGTAATTCTACCTGTACTGTACAGTTATATTAGTTTACATTGTTACTACAGGCGTAATTCTACCTGTCCTGTACAGTTATATTAGTTTACATTGTTACTACAGGCGTAATTCTACCTGTCCTGTACAGTTATATTAGTTTACATTGTTACTACAGGCGTAATTCTACCTGTCCTGTACAGTTATATTAGTTTACATTGTTACTACAGTCATAACTCTACCTGTACTGTACAGTTATATTAGTGTTCATTGTTACTACAGTCGTAATTCTACCTGTACTGTACAGCTATATTAGTTTACATTGTTACTACAGGCGTAATTCTACCTGTACTCTACAGTTATATTAGTTTACATTGTTACTACAGGCGTAATTCTACCTGTACTGTACAGTTATATTAGTTTACATTGTTA
>NW_018464744.1:0-529 GCF_002113885.1 Mizuhopecten yessoensis
CTTATATAATATATAAGATATCTTATAAAGAAAATTAATTGAGATGTCTTATTAGATATCTTATATATTATATAAGATATCTTACGTAATAAATAAGATATCTTATAAAGAAAAGTTTATGAGATATCTTATATCTGTTATAAGATATCTTTTATAAGATATTTTATAAAATATTTACGATATCTGATAAATTTGGTTAAGCAATTGATTAACATTGCTCCATGAATAAATGACAACTTGGCTTGCCATAGTGACTCCACGTTACACCCTTGTATCACTTGGATGTACATAATCATGTACATGCGGTATAGTGAACGTATAATATAAGTTTTAATTAAAGTTGCACTTCTTGATCAAGACACATGCCTACACACTAGCAGGGGTAATACAAGCACGTGTTTTGACATTGAATTTACGTAACTACAGTATACATGAACACAAACGCATTGTCTTAGATATATGTGCTTCCGACCGCAGTTTATTACACTGATGAAGCATCGTCTACAAAATGCCGCGGTGGAAGCGGAAA
>NW_018464745.1:0-529 GCF_002113885.1 Mizuhopecten yessoensis
TGGTGGAATCCCTGTTGTTGTCTATGGCATGTGCCATGGTGGAATTCCTGTTGTTGTCTATAACATGTGACATGGTGGAATCCCTGTCTTTGACATGTGACATGGTGGAATCCCTGTTATTGACTATAACATGTGATATGGTGTAATCCCTGGTTTTGACAGTAATACATGTCACAATAGAATCATGTTGTTGTTTACCAAAGCATCTCATATATATAAAAAGTTAAGTGTGATCTTTGATGGAAGACATTCAAATCCTTAGCATCAAGAATATAGCAAGGGGTCAAACTAGACACTTAAATAAAGTTAAATTCAGTATATACACAGACCTTAGCTAGAGACTTAAATAGAGTTAAATTCGGTACATACACAGACCTTAACTAGAGACTTAAATAAAGTTAAATTCAGTACATACACAGATCTTAACTAAAGGCTTAAATAGAATTAAATTCAGAACATACACAGACCTTAACTAGAGAATTAAATAGAGTTAAATTCAGTATATACACAGACCTTAACTAGAGACTTA
>NW_018464746.1:0-529 GCF_002113885.1 Mizuhopecten yessoensis
GACTTCATGATGACATTCCGGGGCCGTTTCTTTTCATGTCTCGTTCGTTCCTATTTTGACTTTTTATATCGAGTTTGCATTCCATTCTTATTTCTTTGTGTTTCAACCGTTAATCATATTAATTGAAAGTAGCACTGTAAATACTTGCACTTTACATCAGAAAGAGAGCAAACTTGAGAAGAAGGAACTTTTTCATAAACTTCTTAATTGAATAAGTTGTTTGGATAAGTGTTTCATACAAATGCTTTGATCAACAAGTTTTCCTCTTTTATTGTTATAGATTACAGCGAGTCTGATGATGATGACGGTAGAAGTGTCACAACGGTTCAGAAAGCAAGACTTATGACAGGAGACATAACACGAAGTAAGCATGCTTCTTTTGCTTTGAATATTTGATATAGAATAAACCATAGCTATAAATAGTTGGTAATAAGGAAATTAAGAAAGGCGAGTAACAGTGGGGTATAAAAAGAAGATATCCGTTAAAAATCAGAAATGTGAGTAAAAGTGAAATTTACTTTGTGTTAGG
>NW_018464747.1:0-529 GCF_002113885.1 Mizuhopecten yessoensis
TGTATCTGCAGTATGGAGTAAGAATGAAAACGTGATCATGATAGTGAAGGGGCTCCTGACTCCACGGTGATCTTTGAGGCAGACCAGGAGGAAGAATATGAACTCCCTTAACTCTTTCACCCTATGTAACTTTAGTAGACTCTACCATGCATTGATCTGGATGAGTTCATTATGGTCTACAGTGGTGAAAAGGTTAATAGTAGTGTGTCAAAGTTGAGCTCCTTGAACGAAGACCACCAGGTTGGAGAGTGTCCTGATTAAAATTCATGAAACTTATGTAATATATATACTTTAATGGTATCCAAATTATCTTTTATTCATGACAGGAGTAATTTATCAGCTAATCATTTATTTTATTGAGTGTCTTAAAAAACATTTTTACCAATATCAAAACATACATGTATTATATATATACCACTGTCTGGAGCCATATGTGAGAGGGTGTGGATTTCATTGTCACTTACTATTTTTGTTGGCAGTGTACGTTAGTTTTGATGGATTAAATTTGTATAGAAAACATTTCTTGCAA
>NW_018464748.1:0-529 GCF_002113885.1 Mizuhopecten yessoensis
GTGACTCTAGATGTAAATTGAAGAATTTCGTCGGTATCACCCGGACAGATTTTGAGTACAATTTATTTTTTGCTTCAATGTTAATCGTTTTTTAATATATGAAGCATAATATATTTGATATATGGAAACATAGTGATGCTTATACTAATTTCACTATGATTAACAATACAGTAAAACCTCACTCCGGACATTAAGTCTAGTTGGCATTTCCTGTTGTCTGCAATATTAGTGAGGAAATATAGACAACCCGAAACTTTTGAACCCCACCGTTGTTTTCGCCTCTTCCTCTAGACTCGTTGATGGGGGCATTTTAATTTAAAATGAAATTCGTCATCCAAGTCAATTTGAATGGACAAAGTCTAACGAACGGGACCTACATTCCGATTTTTTCAAGATTCAATTAAAAGTTTGTTTACCTTGTCCTCCATGTTAGATAAAAAGCCGGACAGACCGCTCCGTTAGTTGTAGCGATTGTTTAAGATCTCCGATGTACACGAGAGTACTATGTACGTGTGTGAAAAAGGGTTGG
>NW_018464749.1:0-529 GCF_002113885.1 Mizuhopecten yessoensis
GACGCTATGATATTCTCTTGATTATTGAAGATGAATCAATGAAACAGATTATGTATATTCAAGGTGAATCAATGAAACAGATTATGTATATTCAAGATGAATCAATGAAACAGATTATGTATATCGAAGATGAATCAATGAAAACGGATTTTGTATATTGAAGATGAATCAATGAAACGGATTTTGTATATTGAAGATGAATCAATAAAACGGATTAAGTAAGACTTATTCCCCTGGTAAAGACATCATTCTCTCCTTTTGATGCTGTGCATTCACAATTTCTTGGTAATCATAGACATTGATATCAAATAGATATAGAACATTTGCCTAGAAAAGGTCTCAAACAATATTTTATGATGATGAAAATGACAAATGTAATCCTTCCTTACCTTTGGGATAAGACAGAAAAATCTCAGCCCTAGGGGTAAGATTCTTAAAAGTCTAGCTCAAATCTTTAATGAGGGCTAGCTAGACTTTTAAGAAACTTACCCCAAGGATTGAGATTTTTCTGTCCTATTCCTAAAGCGGG
>NW_018464750.1:0-529 GCF_002113885.1 Mizuhopecten yessoensis
TTTGGTGTTGTTTTGGTTTATGTCAGAGGGTGTGGTATTGGAGGGTACAGAAGTGGCCTGCCCTAACTGTGCTACAAGTATAGCTAAATGGAAGTAAAGGGGAGGTAACTGTTTATAGGAAAAACCACAGTGCAGTGGGTCAGGGATCATTAACGTGCACAATCAGGTTTAAAGGTGCATGATAAAAAGTGCAATGATTTTATGCAGTTGTTTTGTAAATCAAAACTCAGCTTCGCAACATTTTCAACTCTGACTTGGTGAACCAGAGTTGACACTCAGAACACAAAACAAAACTTGAGGTAAAAGAAATATTTAGAAACACCTGGAAATTTTTATTTTAAATAACAACAGGAACAGGTATGTCAAGGTGTGCCAAATGATCACCTGTGGTATCTTTATCTATGTTACCTGTCAACCGTCACCCTGTCTCACCTGAATGAACAGGTAAGGTGCATGACTCTATGATCTCCGTCCATGCCCAACTTGACAGGTAAGGTACATGACTCTAAGATCTCCGTCCCTACCCAAC
>NW_018464751.1:0-529 GCF_002113885.1 Mizuhopecten yessoensis
TGCCTCCACTAGACTACCGTTAGTGTCTAACGTCTATATTTAGCTTAAACTCGTAATTGCAGTCATGTTCATGACATTGATGGATAACTTATTGACCTATTTCTGCTTTACCCTTTTTAATAGAACAGTTGAAGCTGATTTAATGACGCGTGATAGCATTTCAGTCTTATTAAATGTTTAAAACATAGAACGGGAAAGTCATACAAGCCTGTGTACTGATTGATAATTGATAAGAGATAACCCCGATTTTTCAAATATGCTTTAACTTAGATTAAGAAATAGCTATGTGTCATATATTCATAACACACATAGAAATAGCATTTCCCTGCGAGACTATAAAACTTGTTCTTAGTCCTCGTCAACCTGCTTTATTGGAAAGCCTGCGTTGAAGTTTAACTTTTAGCATTTGACATCTATCACGGAAGTCATGGTAGTTAGAGCAAACTCGTGAGTACCGAGTCAACTGCGACATTTAGGGAACATTTCCCCATCCTAAAGGTGTCTTCGATATTAGCTTTATTTGTCATTT
>NW_018464752.1:0-529 GCF_002113885.1 Mizuhopecten yessoensis
TAACGAGCTACATAGGGTAACCAACAGGATTCGGTAAACACGGTCACGGTCGAATCAGAACGAAGAACACGCCTCTTTTAATCATGAAGCCCCCATTGTTCCTTCATATCTAGCTCATAGTCCATGCTACCCATTTACATTGTACAGACAATTAGAATTTTATAATATATGTATAACTACACGAACAATCATTTCTAATCATAAATCAGCAATGAATGCGTAAATTCTCCACAATTTATACACGTAAAAACATTATTAAGATAATGCGGATGTGTCGTGTCGCTTTTAATTGCCTTTCGACAGATGCGTGACTCTTCTAATAATTACACCATAGACTGACTGTCAGTGATGTTTTATTCACTTGCAATCTATTTTTAGATTGTCCGCGAGAGATAATTAGGCGTGTACGTACAGCTGTTATAGAAACATCGGCTTGCTGATCACAAAGACGCTAATGAATCCTGTTTTGTCGGACAAGGTAAATCAGTGTTAATAACCATATAAAAGGTCATTCATATCTTCTTAATGC
>NW_018464753.1:0-529 GCF_002113885.1 Mizuhopecten yessoensis
TTCAAAGCTGCAGTTAGCAGTTGTCACTCATTTTACTAGAGCTGGGTCGGGATACCTGAAAAACACAAAATGGTGGGATGTTCCCTAGCATATATTACATTGACATTGTAAGTCCAGTGAAACATGATTTACGTGAAGGTTATGTACCAGGTAAATGTTAATTTACATGTAGGTACCAGTTTGATGTTAATTTACATATGTCTTGTAGATACCAGACCTATGGGGATGCTGAATATGTTGACTACCTGAGGTTCTGTGATGAGGTGGAGTCCATTTTCACCTTTAAGGAGCTGGAGAAGGCTCCCCTACAGAACCCTGTTCAGTTCAAACCTCCCCAGGAGTGGGCCCTCAACAAACTGGAGGGAGATGCTGAAATCAAGTGGCAAGCCTGCATGAACAGAATAGCCGAGAAGGTAATTAAGTGAAAGTACTTTTCCATAATGTCTTCAGTTGAAATCAAAGGTAATTTACCTCTAAATTTAACTTAGAAAGAATTCTCACCATCTATAGGTATTTGTTGAAAAAAAAA
>NW_018464754.1:0-529 GCF_002113885.1 Mizuhopecten yessoensis
GCCTCTTGTTATTTCATATGATATTATTTTATCCTTCAATGAATTTGACATTTAAGGATACTTAATCAGAACTGATTGCAATTCATAAATGATACTCCAATTGTCATATGGAGGGATCAGCACTGGAAATCACAAGTTTCTGTATTTAGTCTTACTGTAGACCAAGTTGTAGCAATCCTTGATCCTTGGAATCAATCCTGCCTCTGTTCACACCACTCTATGTCCCAATATACAACAGTATTGATTATTTAGATGGAATAAGTACCTACACATTAATCCAGTGGAGACTGTAAAGTCACGCATCTCCGCTTACGACCACTAACTTTGAATTCTACAACAAAAAACCTCACATTTCAAGCCATAGACATAGATTTTCTGTTAAAACCACTTACTGGAAATTCTCAAGAAAAGAAAAACAATCCATTCCTGCAGACCTGTTTGATCCCTATAGACTGTCTTTTATTATTTCTCCCCCCCACCCCCTTATGAATTCCTATTCACATACTTGTCTCCTCCCTGTTGACCTGTC
>NW_018464755.1:0-529 GCF_002113885.1 Mizuhopecten yessoensis
CACTGTCACCTTTATCAGACAAATGACATGTTCGAGGCCTATCCTTTCTAATTAGACCAGTTTTGATTCAATGTTGTACACATGTGAATGAGATTTAATACATATCCTATATAGGCTATTTCACAATGGGATCCATTCGTCCTTTCACTTTCAAGTGTCACCTTTTTTTTGCTAAAATGTAGCTTAAACGTTTCGTCACTGAAATATGCTTCAGTAATAACAGTGATTGATGTTGCGATTACTTACGTCTCATTCTTTTGTCCAGTTTCAGTCATTTTGAGAACTACAACATTGGTTTCTACATCAAATAAAAATGAAGCTGTGGCCTGTCTGATGATAACAGAGTTAGTCAACGTTTTCTCAAAGATGAATCGAGGCAGGCCGGCGTCGTTTGGCTGCACAAAATACAAACGTCAATAAAATATGGATAAAGTATCGTACATTTCAACAAATCTAAGATAATAAGATATTGTTCTGTTTATGTGATAATTACAAGGCAGGTGCTAGAAAAGTAGTTCCACCTGATTGG
>NW_018464756.1:0-529 GCF_002113885.1 Mizuhopecten yessoensis
TGACATTGGCACCAGCCAAGATATTTCGCGCTTGGTCTTGTTGCCCAACATTTGCAACAGTATTTGACTTTGTTTGTTGTACAGGTTTGATCTCTCTGAAGGTTTCCGCAACTATTTTCTGTGAATATCTCCCGAAATTACCCGAGTTGTGATCGAAGTCTAAATTTTCTGAGTTAATGGCTTTATATCTGAAGCTGAAGAGGGTGCATTGTGATTTGTGAGTATAGAGGACATTTCTTTCTGTTGCTGGTATGAAGCATGACACAAATTATACCGTAGTGTATTTCCAAACCGTTTAACCCAGAAGCACATTTAGATAATTAACATGTTTGAAATAATTTCCAATAAAATGTTCAGTTCTATAAGATTATAACGTATCATCAGCAAACATATTTCGGTACATTGCCAAGCAAACGTCTTAATACCGCCCCACACATCATTGTTTCCTATTTTTATTATGAATCTAACAAGAGAATAGACCCACATATTTGCCTTCAAAATTCAGGTTGAGCATTGTAATTATTTTTTT
>NW_018464757.1:0-529 GCF_002113885.1 Mizuhopecten yessoensis
CTGTTAAATGATTAAAACACATTTGACCCCTGTGACCTTGAAAGTAAAATATGGACATTAAATTGAACAAACTCTATAGCCTCACAGAATGCAACTTGTCAAACATCACCCTAATGAAACCTTTTGTTTATTGAGGTGACTTTTAAAGATTTATGAACTGTGGACCAGATGTGACCTCGAAAGTATGCCAAGGTCATTCACATGAACAACCGATCACCCTGAAACCTTAAGTTTTCAGAAGTTGTTTTTGAGTGTTTTTAAGACAAATAACCCCTGTGACCTTGAATAGGGGTGAAGTTCATTCATTTGAACAACATTTGTAGCCCTTCATCCCAGCATACTACTGGCCAAATATCACCATGGGCATTTTGGTTATTCAGAAGAAGTCTTTTAAAGATTCGCAAACCTTGTCAGGCTTCATCCAAGGAACCTATCAACCAAATATCATGCATCTGTGCCTTTTGGTTAATCAGAAGAAGTTGTATAAAGGTTTTAACAAATTTGACCCCTATGACCTTGAATATGGGTC
>NW_018464758.1:0-529 GCF_002113885.1 Mizuhopecten yessoensis
TATTATTGCAAGGAATCCGTTGCAAGCGCATGAACCAAATCCATGTAATTTTGATAGACTCTTTGTCAATCGTCTAGAAAGAATCTCTAGATTTTCATTGGTTCATTGACAGTTTGTGTCAGACCACAACGTATTTGACAAAAGGAAGGTAACTGGATCCATGTCTACCGCCTCCCGTGCGAGACAATCAAAGAGTAGGCAACTCGCCAATCGTCTGTGTATTTTTGTACTTAAAAACTGCCTTTAGGTTTGCCTCGCGACTAGAACCGATTCAGAACTCCAGGGGTAGATGAAGAACTATTTTGAATATGACAAATGTGTTATCTACTTTTGTGATATGGATAAACATTATTTGACTAACACTATGACAATAAAAGACATGCATATCAAACTCTTCAACATTTACCTGCAGAACGACAGCAACGTCCAGCACACTAAATTAAATAAACATTTACAAACACAAACTCTGTAACATTCACCTACCGCATGACGATAACGACCACCTCACTAATACACTCTGTTACCTACA
>NW_018464759.1:0-529 GCF_002113885.1 Mizuhopecten yessoensis
TGGTCATGATATTGATTTCAAGGCAAAAACGAGATGTCAAATGTACTTGAAACATGATTTTTGCTACAAAAAGATGTTACTTCTAACTAGTAAAAAATTCTTAAACTGCCATGTCAGCCCCTTTCTTTGTTGTCTGATCCATCGTCAATTAAAATACGTGTCAGTATTGTGAGGAAAACTAGCTTTTGTATCAATTTTATTTCACCCGATTAGGAAAGAAAATTAACATTTTCAAATTATTTGAAAATTTAACATTCTACAAATGACAAATTCTATAAAATCAAAAGCCAACCTACTAACAATAGACCTCGCCATTTTCCCAATCCTTTTTCGAAATTACAAAGACTGAATTATAAGCGAATGCTCACTAGACATTGGACCCTAACTGATTCTGGACACTTCCTAAAACAATCCGGATTACAGGATTTTCCAGATAATTGGGAATTGATTTGATGCACAACAGAAACATTGGCATGCACAATTCAGTATTTAGTGCACACTGTCCCAAGCTTAATTAAGTTTTATATTT
>NW_018464760.1:0-529 GCF_002113885.1 Mizuhopecten yessoensis
AATTTCACGTCGACTGACGTTTCATACTAAAAAGTTGGTCGTGTATTTGAGTTATCTTTTGTTAAACATTTACCATTCTAAACAATGTAAATAAAATCGCAGGCTGACCAAATCCATGTAGGCCACATGCAGGTAAAATCTGAAATCTACATTTTTTAGTTACTGTTTTAGCTGTGTGCTGCCGACTTGCGTTATCATACTTTTTACAAAACTGTTGATTTCGGTTCATTATACGGTTGGTTATATTACGAACTAAAATGCGTTTTCAGAGCCATAAAATTAATATTTCAAGGCATAAATCTAAAAATAACTTGTCATATACATGCTATTATACCAAATTGTACTTCTATAGATAAATTATGACATATATTTAATTAGTTATTATTATTTTTGCTGTGATTCATTGATTAGCGCGATCGGCCTGCATGGCAGCCATTCTAGGAAAATACAATGATTTTTTCACAATTTCCAAATTACATTGTATTGAATAAGAAGTTTCTAGGTTATGGATTCACCGCAAACCTGACAT
>NW_018464761.1:0-529 GCF_002113885.1 Mizuhopecten yessoensis
CAATACCTATGTGTCACCAGCTTTTCGCAGGCGACACAATTATAAATATGCATATAAATTAATATTTGAATAAAACACGGTTACAACTTAGCATGCCTATGGTACTAGCCCCAAACCAGCTGTAGGTCTATATTAGTCAATTCTCATTTCCACTTGTCTCATGAACTGGATTTTTGCTAAGTAATTGATGAATACTTATGATGAATTAACAAACTCTGCTTCATATTTATACCTAAGTCAGTCATTCCAGGAAACAAAAACTCCATACAATCTAATTTAGATCAACTTCAATATTTTATCCATAACCACTAAATCAACTTTGTTTTTTCCTTCATGGTCTTCATTGATGACTGAATATAGCAGGAGTAATGAAACAAGAGACCCATTATGAGCCTGTATTGTTCTCCTGGAAACTTGAACAGAGTTTTGTAGAAATGTGTGTCAATTTAACAACTTTGAACAAATTTCTATCTCAGAAAATTACCACTATAGGCCTTATGGTTGTCAGAAGAAGTACTCTGAAAATTTT
>NW_018464762.1:0-529 GCF_002113885.1 Mizuhopecten yessoensis
CTAGGAAGAACGGATTGTCATGATTGCAAAAGTTCGCCGGACGTTTGTTAAAGAATACCTGATATGCCCGTACCGGGAATCGTTCTGGGTTGTATGGTGTGTCGTTATCTTGCTGTCCCTGAAAATTCCTGTCCTTTTCTGTGTGTCTCCCATTGTATGATAAGAACTTCATCATCAGCTCGTTATAAAAACACAACTCAATGCCCCCCATAATCACGGGTTTACCAGCTTATTTTAGCAGAGAATCTTCATTCTCTGAAAGTGGATTCGAACCCTAATCTCAGAGAAGATCAAGGAGAACACTTCAACTACTCTACAAAATTCACAATAATTTCATGCCAACCTATCTTACTTCTCTACTGTCTCCTCAGAAAATTCACAATACAACTTCCGTAATGCCGATAATTATTCTCTACCTAATTTACGCCTTCAACTTTCAAATTCATCCTTTTTCCCTTCTACAACCCGACTTTGGAACCTATTAGACTTAGACATAACACAAAGAGTTTCACAAACAGCGTTTAAGAAT
>NW_018464763.1:0-529 GCF_002113885.1 Mizuhopecten yessoensis
GTCAGTGCAATACACAACATTGTTATACTCTATACTTTCCGAGGTGGGCTCCATGTTCCACGTGCACATTACGAATTATGCTAGATACATCTTCCTTCCAACTTACTACTCTTAATAGTTTGCCTTTCACCTTTGTAAATAGAAATAGCTTTCGGTCTTCGCCCTCCAAACAGAACGTTCTGCATTTTCTCCTGAAATTTCGTTTTTTAGTTTCAGACTTTCTCATCTTTTCGTCATATTACCCCCTCTTCAGATATGCTCTTATTTTCTCTGCTTAATCTCAAACCTTGATATAGAGCGCCAAAAAACTTCTCGCGTGCTTTATTGCGTTCTCGCGTGCTTTTTGCACAAAGCAAGTGTTACACAATCGCGGGACCGCGCTGAACACATTTGCGGGGTAACCGCGCTGTGACATATTTACGAAGTGCCGTATTGTCAAAGCATGTTTCTATATACAGGGAATGGTTTGTTTTAATTCGATCATAGATCCAACGGTGTAAAGATTATTAAAAATTTGAACCAACACGCT
>NW_018464764.1:0-529 GCF_002113885.1 Mizuhopecten yessoensis
TTGTATTCAAAAGGATGGGTTTTATTGCAGGTTCAATAAATCACTGTGCTTCATATCTCTCAAAAAATGGAAAGTAAAACTTCTGAAGTGTATTTCATTTCCACTCTCTTGCCATTTGTTTGTTTTTATATGATTTATTTGATATGAAACCAATTGTGAGACATCAAGGAAGTCGAAATGAGTTTAAAAGTTTGTTTAACTTTGAGAAAAATATTGTGATAAAGAGATTGTTTTATGAAATACAGGGAATATTCTTTTACACATTATTACACTTAGTGGGTAACATAATTGGATGTTTGCGATTCAGTAGTGACATTAGGGTGGCAGCCAAGTGCAAAGCTGTGGTTGAGTAAGGAGGTCCAGAACAGATAAGGGAGGTAATTTGCAAATGTTTTGTGAGCGTGAGTGCTACTAGATCATGTGATGACAGCTTTCTGTACCATAAATACTGAAACAAGTATAAAAGTACCGTAAAACAATTTCTGTCTGACCTCCATAGACAACAACTTATAGCTGTGTGGTAACAACA
>NW_018464765.1:0-529 GCF_002113885.1 Mizuhopecten yessoensis
CTATTTGTGCAGCTATGGCACACAGTGAAGTATTCTGAAAGCACTATTCTTGTTGGATTCTCAGGTAAAAGTATTAGTGTTAATGGGTGCTTGTTGTTGTACCTGTAATACTATACAATGGTAGCTGTAATTAGCCTTCTTCAGCTTGAATTCAATGTGAGAAAAAGTGTTGCAGGATATGTATTTGTGAGATTCTGTTTCCAGTTCACACAAATTCTGTTTCCAGGGATGCATTCTGTGTTTTACTTTGTAAAACACTGTTGGGGCTGTTTCACAGTCTATTCTAGTTAGGTTGATTTGAACTTGTTTTATTACTGTAATTATGAATAGATAAATCCTACTTTACTGACAGCAAAGGGGACTGGACCATTTGGTCATATAAGACAGTGTGTCGGTAAAACTATCTCATTTGTCTAGATATGATAGAGTGTTGATAAAGACAGGTTTATAGAGAAACTTATCCTCAAGGATCATACAATCATATCAGATATTACAGGGTGTTCCTAAAGTCAGGAGTCAGTAAGATCAG
>NW_018464766.1:0-529 GCF_002113885.1 Mizuhopecten yessoensis
TGAGCTAAAAACAAAACAGCCAACACATTATGTATATCTATATATCGCAGTGCATCACCATGTGCAATTTGAAAAAGACCAGTCTTTTGGATACTGAAATGGGGACTGTACCCCTATCATCCATTTTTATTAAGTGTCTTTGACCTTAGAATCTTGGAACCCCATTGCAGTGTTGATGGACACCATGATTACTATAGGGCACCAGCATCCAAGATTCAGGGCCTTAGAAAAAGAAATCAATGCTATATTTTGGTGACCAAATATAGCATGTTAAGTGATACCATATTATTTAACTTTGAGTTAAATCAAAGTGAAATTTAGCTTTGACATCTGCAGTCTTCGAACTGCTCTGTACCGGTATTTACCAGGAGTACTGGTAGGTAATTGTAGTGGCACTATTTTATTCATGATATAAATGGATGTTTGAAAACCATCAAAGATTTGTAAAACATATGCATCAACTCTCGCTGATTGGAATGGAGGTGACGCCAGGCTCGTGACTGAAGGGTTGCGGGTTCGAGTCACGGCA
>NW_018464767.1:0-529 GCF_002113885.1 Mizuhopecten yessoensis
TACATACATATAATAGCATACATACATATAATAGCATACATATAACAGCATACATATAACAGCATGCATACATACATCTATTAGAATACCTACATACATATAATAGCATAGTTCATATATAACAGCACATATACATTCATACATATAATAGCATACATGTATACGTGTAACAGCATACATACATAAAACAGCATACTTTCATACTCATAAGAGCATACATATAACAGAATACATGCATACATATAACAGCTTACATGCATATACGTTATAGCATACATACATATAACAGCATACATACACACATAACAGCAAACATGCATACATATAACATCATACATGCATATACGTTACAGCATACATACATATAAAAGCATACATACATACATTTAACAGCATACATACAAACATAATAGCATAGTAAGTATAACAGCATTCATACATACATATAATAGCATACATGTAACAGCATACAGGCATACATATGACAGCAGACATGCATACATATAACAGCATACATGCATACATATAA
>NW_018464768.1:0-529 GCF_002113885.1 Mizuhopecten yessoensis
TTACAGTTATAATGCTACATGTGAGTTTAATTATTAAATCAGTTTTGCCTTAGTGTTAATTTTATTTACAAAGTCGGTTTTCATTGTGTGAGTAGACAGCAGTCTGACCGCAACAGCTATGACCCGAGGCTAATCTTACATAACAGGTGTGGCTTTTATCAGTAGCAATAAGGCCTTCGGGGGGCCCCCATCCTGTGTTTATAATCTAACACTCCCAAATTTTACTCCCATGGGAGTAAAACTTCGGTCTTTAAGGTAAACAATTGTATAGCCCTGCATCCCAGAATGCAACTGGCAAAATGCAAACAACCTATGCCTTTTGTTAATTGAGAAGATGACTATTTAAGATTTAGGCACACATGACAAAATGTAACCTTGAAAGTGTGTCAAGGTCATTCACATGGAAACCTGATAGCTCTTCATGTGAGCGTGCTATTGGTCAGATATCTTTTGCATTTTGTGTTATTTTGAAAAAGTTTAAATATTTGAACATATTTGACCCCTGTGACCTTGAATATTGGTGAAGGTC
>NW_018464769.1:0-529 GCF_002113885.1 Mizuhopecten yessoensis
GAGATTTATATCAGGTGAGCGATGCAGGCCCATTGGGCCTCTTGTATGGTTTAACCACCGTCTTCGACCAAATAAGTGCCCAGGACGCTAAAAAAATAAGGGGGGCGCGCTTATTAGGACACTTTCACAGGTGGGTGGAGGAGTCGATCCAAGCCATATAACAACGACAGGTTGGAAATGGCATCAGCGTTGTTACGATTGGTTATCGCTCTATTATACATGTGCAAAGCAAACATTACATCGCTAACCAGGACTGTAGCCTGTACATAATTATGACTGAATTAGCAGTGCTTGTAATAAAGTATTTTGTTTCTTAGGCGCCTCGGAAAAAGCTTGGGGAGAGGAGGGCGCCCCCGCTTATAGGGACATGGGCGCGTATTGGGTCGAATACGGTATATCATTATGGATAAAAAATATGTTCATTAAAGTTCAAAAAATATATACAGTTTGTAGACCAACATCTTGAAGTACCCCTTTGACAGATTAGGGTTAAGCTGTATTGTTTCAGCAATATTCTTGTTTGCCCAAA
>NW_018464770.1:0-529 GCF_002113885.1 Mizuhopecten yessoensis
ATGTATCACCTAAAGCAATCGATTTTTATGAAGGCTAATTCGCAATTTAAAGTTCCATTTTTTCATTCACGAATTTCACGTTTTATTAGTTTTTGTTAGAAAATACAAATGTACACATTTTAAGAATGTTCATTACTATGTGAATGTTCTCCTATTTTGGTAAGTGTACGTACACTTCTACCAGATATTCCGGTGGTTTTTTATTTTTTTATTTTTTTAAAGAAATCGGGTTTTGAAGGTTTAACGTGATACTGGTAGGTAAAAGAGACGACTGTTGCATGTTTATCGTAGTACCTGTAGGTGGAAGGGACGATGCATAACAGAGGCCACATTTTCCTCATGCCCTCACTAGGACCCCAACCCCAAACTGCAGATAATTTTAAACTAGTGTTCTCCAAAAAAAGCCCGTAATAAACAACTACATGGTTCTCCACAGTGTGATATATACATATCTATGAACATTTAGTGGTCAATAAAAGTGTGTGACCCAGAGATATTGACCCCGGTCAAATGACCATATATTTAATAT
>NW_018464771.1:0-529 GCF_002113885.1 Mizuhopecten yessoensis
CAACTTTCCAATCGTGTAAATCAAATCAAACAAAAAGGAGAACAAAATAAAGACATCATCGAACAAAGTAAGTCAAGGTCACAAGCGTCGCTACAGGAAGTACAGGACGTTCTTCAACAGTTTTGGAGCAAAGCCCAACTAAATGTGCAACATCTTTTGCAGTCGATTCACCAACGAGATAATGACGTCATCAACTTTCTGACATCCGTTTCTGATATACAGGATGATATTTTGCAGTTGACTCGGGATCTTGGAAATGTCAATAAGACCGGAGTTAAACTACACACTTTGGAAATGCTACAGGAAATCGAGAGACGGGCGCATGAACACGACGAATGTTTGACTAACTTGGCCACCTCTTTGAAGAGTACGACTCCATTCAATTTGGAAACAAATGCAGAACTTTTACAATTTAGTACCAACTTTCGCGCTGTGGGTAACCTGAAATATGGAACATCTGACAATGAATCTTTTCAATTCGCAGATTTGTCATGTTTAGAGCCTTCTTTACAGAACGTTACCACACAGT
>NW_018464772.1:0-530 GCF_002113885.1 Mizuhopecten yessoensis
TATTGGGCCCCGCCCTTCTGTCCCCCTCGGAGACCACACCTACTGCTAATACAAAATTGAATCCCCTTGGCCCAAGGATGCTCCAGACTAAATTAGGATAAAATCCTTTAATCCCTATGGTAGAAGGATTTTAAAGGTTTTACCTCTATTTTCCCTATTGGGCCCCACCTCTCTGCCTACAGCTGGGTCAGATATACCGTTTATGCAAAATTGGTTCCCCTTCACCCAAGAATGCTTCAAACCAAATATGGACAAAATCCTGCCATTCCTACGGAAGAAGAAGGATTTTGAAGATTTACGTCTATTTCCCCTATTGGGCCCTACCCATCAGGTCCCAGGGGGGCCACACCCACCGTTTATACAAAATTGGTTCCCAACTACTCAATAATGCTCCACACCAGATATGGACCAAATCCTTTAATTCCGACAGAAGAAGAAGGATTTTAAAGAATAATTTGCTATGTTTCCCCTAATGGGCCCCACGACTCAGGCACCTGGGGGGGCCAGATCCACGGTGTATACAAAATTGG
>NW_018464773.1:0-530 GCF_002113885.1 Mizuhopecten yessoensis
TCCTTTTCTTGTGTGTTGACACTGTTGTATATTTTGTTTCTACTCCTGGGTGTTGACACTGTTGTATATTTTGTTTCTATTCTTGTGTGTTGACGCTGTTGTATATTTTGTTCCTTTTCTTGTTTGTTGACACTGTTGCATATTTTGTTTCCTACTCTTGTGTGTTGACGGTTGACGCTGTTTTGTCTCTTGTGTGTTGACACTGTTGTGTGTTCACTCACAATACAAGGAAGCGGTTCACTGACTGTTGTATATATTTTTTCTAATCTTGTGTGTTGACACTGTTGTATATTTGGTTTCTATTCTTGTGTGTTGACGCTGTTGTATATTTTGTTCCTTTTCTTGTTTGTTGACACTGTTGCATATTTTGTTTCCTACTCTTGTGTGTTGACGCTGTTGTATATTTTGTTTCTACTCTTGTGTGTTGACACTGTTGTATATTTTGTTTCTATTCTTGTGTTTTGACACTGTTGTATATTTTGTTCCTACTCTTGTGTGTTGACACTGTTGTATATTTTGTTTCTATTCTT
>NW_018464774.1:0-530 GCF_002113885.1 Mizuhopecten yessoensis
AACTGTATGTATTTACATACCGATTAAACGGTATATATTTACATACCGATTGAACTGTATGTATTTACATTACGACTGAATTGTATAGATTTACATAACGACTGACCTGTATGTAATTACATCACGACTCAACTGTATGTATTTACAATTCAGTCGTAATGTAAATACATACAGTTAAGTCGTTATGCAAATACATACAGTTCAGTCGTTATGTAAATCTTTACAATTCAGTCGTAATGTAAATACATACAGTTCAAGTTCAATCGGTATGTATTTACATACCGATTAAACGGTATATATTTACATACCGATTGAACTGTATGTATTTAAATAAAGACTGAACTGTATGTATTTACCTAACGACTGAACTTTATGTTTTTAAATAACGACTGAACTGTATGTATTTACATAACGACCGAACAGTTTGTATGTATATAACGACTATACTGTATGTATTAACATAATGATTAAACTTTATGTAGTTGCATAACAACTGAACTGTATGTATTTACATAACGACTGAACTGTAT
>NW_018464775.1:0-530 GCF_002113885.1 Mizuhopecten yessoensis
GCTATGCCTGTACCACTGTTTGTTACTGTGTTGGGAAAGGGTTTACATAAGCTATGCATGTACCACTGTTTGTTACTGTGTTGGGAGAGGGCCTAAATAGGCTATGTCTGTACCACTGTCTGTTACTGTAGATAGGCTATGCCTGTACCACTGTTTGTTACTGTGTTGGGAGTGGGCCTAAATAGGCTATGCCTGTACTACTGTTTGTTATTGTGTTGGGAGAGGGCCTAAATAGGCTATGCCTGTACCACTGTCTGTTACTATGTTGGGANAAATAGGCTATGCCTGTACCACTGTTTGTTACTGTGTTGGGAAAGGGTTTAAATAGGCTGTGCCTGTACCACTGTTTGTTACTGTGTTGGGAGAAGGCCTAAATAGGCTATGTCTGTACCACTGTCTGTTACTGTGTTGGGAGAGGGCCTAAATAGGCTATGCCTGTACCACTGTCTGTTACTATATTGAGAGAGGGCCTAAATAGGCTATGTCTGTACCACTGTTTGTTACTGTGTTGGAAGAGGGTTTAAATAGGC
>NW_018464776.1:0-530 GCF_002113885.1 Mizuhopecten yessoensis
AGATCATCAGGCCGAATATAGTACAAACACGACAAATTTATATATCAATATATTTATTACAAATCGAGTTATAAGCAAACATATTTTAACAGACACGGCCGAAGTAAATTACAAACACGGCACAGTTCGAGTATGTTATAAACACGTACATTTTAAAAACCGCCAGGTCGAAGTAAATTACAAACACGGCACAGTTCGAGAATGCAACAAACACGTATCTCAAAACACCAAGTCGAAGTAGATTACAAACACGGCACAGTTTTATAGTTTATATTTGACATATTAATCGAGTGTTTAATATACACGTATTTCAGATCATCAGGCCGAACAAAGTACAAACACGATACATATATTTAAATATATTTTTATTATAAATCGATTGATAAGCAAACATATTTCAACAGACACGGCCGAAGTAAATTACAAACACAGCACAGTTCCATAGTTTTATTTGACATGCTAATGGAGTGTATAAAACATGTATC
The DNA here is from genome assembly GCF_002113885.1 of Mizuhopecten yessoensis. Classification (NCBI taxonomy): domain Eukaryota; kingdom Metazoa; phylum Mollusca; class Bivalvia; order Pectinida; family Pectinidae; genus Mizuhopecten; species Mizuhopecten yessoensis. Next base: position 486 of record NW_018464776.1, read on the forward strand.
TTAACGTCACAGTTCGATTATGTTACAAAAACGTATTTCAAAACA
>NW_018464777.1:0-530 GCF_002113885.1 Mizuhopecten yessoensis
GAGACTGATCATAAGAACAAAATGGATTAAAAGAAGAACTAAACATATCTTTTCCATATTGCAATGATCGATTCTATTTCTTTCACATTAAGTACTGTACTAGTAAATATGTGAAATGACAAACTCACTTTGAAGGTTGGCTTTCATACACATCAGTATTAAGTTTAGATCAAAAGTTACCTCAAGGTGCATTTACTGTTAACATGACTCGATCAAACAGATAAGAGGAAAGAAGAGAAAAGATCGAACTGACAAAGAACTAATGAAGATGGTACAAAGGTGGGCGCCAAGATCCCTCTGGGATCTCTTGTTGATTGATGGCTTCCTTGGATAGAGCCCGACAAAGTTTGAGAATGAAAATGACCTTGACCTTCTTTCAAGGTCACAGGAGTCAAATGTGTCAGACACTTCAAACGACTTCTTCTGAAGAACTGAAAGGTATAGAATCTCTATATTTGGTTTGTAGCTTTCTAGGAAAGAGCCGAACAAAGTTTGAGAATGAAATTGACCTTGACCTTCTTTTAAGGTCA
>NW_018464778.1:0-530 GCF_002113885.1 Mizuhopecten yessoensis
AACAATATATGCATGATACACAACTATATATATATACATGATACAAAACTATATATATATACATGATACAAAACTTTATATACATGATACACAACTCTATATACATGATACACAGCTCTATAATACATTATACACAACTCTATATATACATGATACACAACTATATAAATACATGATACAAAACTTTATATACATGATACACACCTCTATATACCTGATACACAACTATACATAGGAAATACACAACTCTATATACATGATACACAACTATATAAACATGATACAAAACTTTATATACATGATACACAACTATATATACATGATACACAACTATATANCTGATATACAACTCTATATACCTGATACACAACTATATATACGTAATACACAACTCTATAAACGTAATACACAACTCTATATACATGATACACAACTCTATATACATGATATACAACTCTACATACCTGATACACAACTATACATAGGTAATACACAACTCTATATACATGATACACAACTATATAAACATG
>NW_018464779.1:0-530 GCF_002113885.1 Mizuhopecten yessoensis
TCTTTGACCCATATATTTATTTATATGTATATATATATATATATATAATTTTATTTTTTATTTTTATAATTATATGATTAATAGGCTTTTGAGTAAGGGCTTGTGTGTGTGTGTGAATACTTATTTATTATGTGTGTATGTGAGTGTGTATGTGTGTTATGGAATGGTTGTAAGTGTATATGAGTGTGTCTTGTTGATCTATGTACTAAATCTATGCTTCTTGTCAATCAATACCGGATAGGAGAAGACTTATAGGCTAAGCCTGTTGTCTCATCCAATTGTGCAATTATTTTGTCCAATAAAATTTGTTGAAATCGAAAGTCATCCGGCGTCTGTCAACTTTTCCTAAAAATGGCTACTAGTCATAAACGACTGAGCAGAATTTGACCAAATTTGGTCAGAAGCATCCTTAGGGGAAGGGGAACATTTTTTTTTATAAATGGTGGGTCTGGCCCTGCTGGGGGCTGAGGGACGGGGCCCAATAAGAGAAATATAGCAAATTCTTTAAAATCCTTCTTCTGTAGGAATGA
>NW_018464780.1:0-129 GCF_002113885.1 Mizuhopecten yessoensis
TAACACACGTAATGTAGGTCTATAATACAATAACACACGTCATGTTGGTCTATTATACAATAACATACGTCATTTAGGTCTGTAATACAATAACACACGTCATGTATATCTGTAATACAATAACACACG
>NW_018464780.1:327-530 GCF_002113885.1 Mizuhopecten yessoensis
ACACACGTCATGTAGGTCTGTAATACAATACGTCATGTAGGTCTGTAATAAAATAACAAAGGTCATGTAGGTCTGTTATACAATAACACACGTCATGTAGGTCTGTAATACAATTACACACGTCATGTAGATCTATTATATAATAACACACGTCATGAAGGTCTGTAATACAATAACATACGTCATTTAGGTCTGTAATACAA
>NW_018464781.1:0-530 GCF_002113885.1 Mizuhopecten yessoensis
TGGACACCTTTATCTAACTAGATATATGGGAGTGGTAGGTATGAGTCGAACACATTTATCTAGGTAGATATATGGGAGTGGTAGGTATGTGGTGGACACATTTATCTAGGTAGATATATGGGAGTGTTAGGTATGTGGTGGTCACCTTTATCTAGGTAGATATATGGGGGTGTTAGGTATGTGGTGGTCACCTTTATCTAGGTAGATATATGGGGGGGGTAGGGATGTGGTGGACACCTTTATCTGGTTAGATATATGCGAGTGGTAGGGATGAGGGGGACACCGTTATCTAGGTAGATATATGGGAGGGGGAGGGATGTGGTGGACACCTTTATCTAGTTAGATATATGGGAGTGGTATGTATGTGGTGGACACCTTTATCTAGTTAGATATATGGGAGTGGTATGTATGTGGTGGACACCTTTATCTGGTTAGATATATGGGAGTGGTAGGTATGTGGTGAACACCGTTATCTAACTAGATAGATGGGAGTGGTAGGTATGAGGTGGACACCGTTATCTAGGTAGATA
>NW_018464782.1:0-530 GCF_002113885.1 Mizuhopecten yessoensis
CTTACCTTTGGCCTCTGAAAAATTGTTCAAGTGACGCTATCGCCTATCACGTGACATGTGTTCTTGCCTGTAAAGCGGTAAACAGGTCACGGTATGTTTTAATTTAATAGATGCAGAGGCCTTCCACCTACAAAAATAGTTCTACACAAAATATGCAAATCCACACTTTAAATGCAATTAAATTTACTTTGTATTTAATTATTATTTTGTCATGACTTTATGTCTGGCCGTCCCGAAGTGGAAGCGAGACTTAGGTGTTGCTTTTCCGGCGACGTCAAAATTAAGTTTTTGCTTTTAAATTAGTTTCACTGAAAGTGTTAGTGCTAAACTAGTCCGCTAAAACTGACTATAACCGCAGGCTCAAACATTCTGATCGGTCGCCTGTTTNAGTCAGCTATCGACTGCTCTATAAAACACGTGGATTGTCGTCGAAATCCGGCGACAGCGATTGTGAGAGTTATACATGTTTGTCAGAGAAGATAATCATACCTTTATTTCAGTTTTCACTTTGTCAGCACCCCCATCTCCAG
>NW_018464783.1:0-530 GCF_002113885.1 Mizuhopecten yessoensis
CAACACCATCACAGAACAACTTATAACAACACCATCACAGAACAATTTATAACAACATCATCACAGAACACCTTATAACAACATCATCACAGAACAACTTATAAAAACATCAGCACAGAACAACTTACTACATCAGCACAGTACAAATTATAACAACATCAGCACAGAACAACTTATTACATCAGCACAGAACAAATTATAACAACATCAGCAACATCATCACAGAACAACTGATAACAACATCAGCACGGAGCAACTTAAAACAACATCATCACAGAACACCTTATAACATCATCATCACCGAACAACTTATAACAACACCATCGCAGAACAACTTATAACAACATCAGCACAGAACAACTTATTACATCAGCACAGAACAACTTATAACATCATCATCACAGAACAACTTATAACAACACCAGCACAGAACAATTTATAACAACATCAGCACAGAACAACTTATTACATCAGCACAGTACAAATTATAACAACATCAGCACAGAACAACTTATAACAACATCAGCACA
>NW_018464784.1:0-530 GCF_002113885.1 Mizuhopecten yessoensis
ATATACACCATGTTCATGTAGCTTCCATTTGAAAGTCAATATATAAATATATATACTTTGGTCCGGGATATGAATTAGTCCGTGATATGGATGAGCCCGGGCTACTGATTGGTCCGGGATATGGATTAGTCCGGGATATGGATGAGTCCGGGCTACTGATGGTCCGGGATATGGATTAGTCCGGGCTACTGATTGGTCCAGGATATGGATTAGTCCGGGATATGAATGAGTTCAGGTACAGAGTAGTCCGGGATATGGATTAGTCCGTGATATGAATGAGCCTGGGCTACTGATTGGTCCGGGATATGGATTAGTCCGGGATATGGATGAGTCCGGGCTACTGATTAGTCCGGGATATGGATTAATCCGGGCTACTGATTGGTCCGGGATATGGATTAGTCCGGGCTACTGATTGGTCCGGGATANCGGGCTACAGATTGGTCCGGGATATGGATTAGTCCGGGATGCGGCGTATGCACAGTTACTAGTATTGAACATTACATGTTCAGAAAGCCTGCCAAAAGCACGGG
>NW_018464785.1:0-530 GCF_002113885.1 Mizuhopecten yessoensis
GTCATGTTTAAGTGCTCTGCTTTTGCTGGCAAGTCGGCAATTCCAGACTACTGCCAGTTTCACACAGTAGATATTCTGGTAAATCTGGACTTGCACCCCCATCAGTGTATAGAGAATTCATGAAATCACTAAAAGCTTTGAAATATTCCTGAAATGGTGGTTTTCCTTTTCCTTGCCAAATCCCTGCCAAAAGAATGTTCTCTCGAGAAAAGCGCTTTGCAGGACTTAATTCGTTAATAGCCACAAATATCGGCCATAACTCCACTCTTGACGAAGAGTATTAAATACTGCTCAGTGCTGTCAAATTATGTGTTGTTTTGTCAAGAAAACCTTCATCTCTCATCATTGCACAATAGGCAGATCCATCGGATATGTCAGTCAGTATACCAGACCCCGACTCCAGACATTCAAAGGCTTTACTCTTCGTGTTCTCAATATCTTCCCAGATACCTGCAGCAAAAGTGAAACTTATGTCATTAAAAGTGTTCAAATTTTTCATCATCTTATAATTATACAAATCTCAGTGATTG
>NW_018464786.1:0-530 GCF_002113885.1 Mizuhopecten yessoensis
AAAGACGACTAGTTCCGTCTTTTCCTGATTAAGTTTAAGCATGTTACAACTATTTGTACAAAGACGAAGAGGGTCTAAATCCAGGGAGACAAACCCGTACGTGAGTACGTGACCTAGTAGCCAATCTTGCGCATACAATGCTACAAATAATAAAATAATGACAATCACTAAAGATGTACAAGTATCGGACGTTAACAAGAATGTTTAATATAATAGACATGATGTAGACCACTAATCAAGTTAACCAAAATCATTGTGGATAAAAATAACGAATAGCACAAAATGGCGGGAAAGTCAAAGTTCAAATAACCGTATTAATTGAATTGGACAATTTCAATTAATTTATAAAGTATATAATTTACATCAGAAGTATATCAAAATGTTATCACATGTGATGTAAATAATTTACAATCACTAAGATCTTATTAAAGTACTCACAATTTAGAATTCCCAGCTCACTAATAAGCACTAAGGCTGCACAATTTCATAACACGTCCGATACGGCCATAAACTTGTACGGGAGTGACAAT
>NW_018464787.1:0-530 GCF_002113885.1 Mizuhopecten yessoensis
CATACTCCTCGTGTAGATGTTAAGAATATTGCCACTATTTGGTTTAAAGCATTCTTTGGAAAATTATTTAAGATTGAATAAAGAAAGGGTGTTAATGCCCCATAGGAGTAGAGGACTTGGGGCCATGTGGGGAAATGTAGGTAAATTTATATACAATGTATCAAATCCTTTTCCTTGAGTACAGGTTAAAGGATTTGAACCTCAAATTTTCAAGAGCATCCTTGAACCAAGGACACACATCATTTTACANATTGGGGAATACAGGTAAATCACATGGGTCAAATTTGTTAAAAACTTCGAACGACTTCTGAAAAACCAAAAAGCCTAGGGAGTTAATATATATTTGGTCAGTAATATGCTTGGATGAAGGGCTACCAAGTTTGTTCAAGTGAATGACCTTCAACCATATTCAAGGTCACACAGGTTAAATGTCTTAAAATACTTTATGAAATACCACTTCTTCGGAATAAACAAAAGGCCTTGGTTGATGATATTTAAGTAACATGGTAGGATAAAGTGCTATCAAATTT
>NW_018464788.1:0-530 GCF_002113885.1 Mizuhopecten yessoensis
TTTATAACTTTAAGTTTCCGTATAATAAACTTCACATTTATCATAGATTATGAAATAAATTTAAGATTTTTCCTCATATCAGAGGAGTTTGTCACATGGTTGATTATTTAATGATGTAACGTATGTTGTATTGTAAATTCACATCCATTGTCTCTTCCATTATCCAAATCTGTTATCCCTGTCTATTGTCTTTGTCCGCTTATCCTGTCTATTGTCTATGTTCGCTATCCCTGTCTATTGTCTTTGTCCACTTTCCCTGAATATTGTCTTTGTCCGTTATCTTTGTCAATTGTCCGTTATCTCTGTCCATTGCATTTGTNCTTTGTCCGCTTTCCCTGTCTTTTGTCTCTGTCCGCTATCCCTGTCTATTGTCTTTGTCCGCTATCCCTGTCTATTGTTTTTGTCCGTTATCCTTGTCTGTTGTCTTTGTCCGCTATCTCTGTCTATAGTCTTTGTCCACTTTCCCTGACTATTGTCTTTGTCCGCTATCTCTGTCTATTGTCTTTGTCCGCTATCCCTGTATATTGTCT
>NW_018464789.1:0-530 GCF_002113885.1 Mizuhopecten yessoensis
TCTTAAGGACATCGCTTTGGATCTCATTGAAATGGTGAACGTCTTCCTCCCAGACACTGCAAATGATCGCATGGCTCGATTCAAATCCTGCGAGGTCCTGCTTCACCACCTGATGCCACGTGAACGCTTCCCATTCAGAATGACAGAAAAGGGACAGGTGCAAGCCAATAAACACCAGGAACATATCTGTAAAGTCTACATCCGACACGCAGGGAAAATGAAAGAGCGTAAACATCTAAAAGAGCAAATGGTTTGCTTCTTAAAAGCCAAGTTCAATTACATGAAAACCCAGGAAAGGAAAACAAACACTGATGTATTCATGAAGCTGTATTTCCTTGCAAGCTACCTCCAACTTAAGAATGTTGACACACAAAACCTTATGATGGAATTTGAGACAGAGGTACGGAATGAACACCTCCAGAAGAACCAACCAAAGATCAGAAAACGATTGGAANTTTGGGATTTCTTGTTGACGATAAAGATAAGCGAAATATTTCTGTCCAATGTGTAGCGAGACGATTTTGTGAAGC
>NW_018464790.1:0-530 GCF_002113885.1 Mizuhopecten yessoensis
ATATGGTATTTCTTTCACTCGAGTTAGTTATTTTTCAAAAGTTACTAAAAACACTCGCTAAAGCTCGTTTTTTTTGTAACTTTTGAAAAATAACTAACTCGAGTGAAAGAAATACCATGCACAACAACCACTCGTTGTGTAACCTCTATAAACATGTATATATAGTGTTTGTTTGTGTATGTATAGTGTATGTTTGTGTATGCATAGTGTGAGTTTGTGTATGTAAAGTATATGTTTGTGTATGTATAATGCATGTTTGGGTATGTATAGTGTATGTTTGTGTATGTATAGTGTATGTTTGTGTATGTTTGTGAATGCATAGTGTATGTTTGTGTATGNTAGTGTATGTTTGTGTATGTATAAAGTGTATGTTTGTGTATGTATAGTGTATGTTTGTATATGTATAGTGTATGTTTGTGAATGTATAGTGTTTGTTTGTGTATGTATAGTGTATGTTTGTGTATGTAAAGTGTATGTATAGTGTATGTTTGTGTATGTTTGTATATGTTTGTGTATGTTTGTGTATGTAT
>NW_018464791.1:0-530 GCF_002113885.1 Mizuhopecten yessoensis
GTGGTAAGGTATATAATTGGAAGGCTGTGGAGTGGTAAGGTATATAATGGGAAGGCTGTCGGGTGGTTAGATATATGATGGGAGGGCTGTGGGGTGGTAAGGTATATAATGGGAAGGCTGTCGGGGGGTTAGATATATGATGGGAGGGCTGTGGGGAGGTAAGGTATATGATGGGAGGGCTGTGGGGTGGTAAGGTATATGATGGGAGGGCTGTGGGATGGTAAGATATATGATATTGTGAGAAGATCAGTAACATGATAGGAAGGCTGTGGGGTGGTTAGATATATGATGGGGAGGGTTGTGGGGTGGTAAGGTATATAATTGGAGGGCTGTGGGCTGGTGATAGGTATATGTTGGGAGGGCGGTTGTGTGGTAAGGTATTTGATGGGAGGGCTGTGGGATGGGAAGATATATGATATGAAGGCTGTAGGGAGGATAGGTATATGTTGGGAGGGCGGTTGGGTGGTAAGGTATTTGATGGGTGACCTGTGGGGTAGTAAGGTATATGATAGGATGGCTGTAGGAAAGTA
>NW_018464792.1:0-530 GCF_002113885.1 Mizuhopecten yessoensis
GGGAGGACATTATTTACCGGGTGTACTGGGGAGGATATTATTTACTTGGTGTACAGGGGAAGGTATAATTTAACTGCTGTAATGGGGAGTATATTATAACCTCGTGTACTGGGGAGGACTTTATTTAAATGGTGTACAGGGGAGGATATTATATCCTGGTTTACTGTACATGACATTTACCTGGTGTACTGGAGAGGGTATTATTTATCTGGTGGAATGGGGAGGACATTATTTAAATGGTGTACAGGGGAGGATATTATGTACATGGTGTACTGGGGAGGACATTATTTATCTGGTGTAATGGGGAGGATATCATTTACCTGGTGTACTGGGGAGGATATTATTTACCTGGGGTACTGGAGAGGATATTATTTACCTGGTGTAATGGGGAGGATATTATTTTCCTGGTTTACTGTACAGGACATTTACCTGGTGTACTGGGGAGGACATTATTGACCTGGTGTACTGTGTAGGATATTATTTAACTTGTGTAATGGGGAGGATATCATTTACCTGGTGTACTGGGGAGG
>NW_018464793.1:0-530 GCF_002113885.1 Mizuhopecten yessoensis
TATGACAAGGTTCCTCCTGCAGTAGGATGGACTCCTACGACAAGGCTCCTCCTGCAGAAGGATTGACTCCTACGTCAAAGGTTCCTCCTGCAGTAGGATGGACTCCTACGACAAGGTTCCTCCTTCAGTAGGATGGACTCCTAAGACAAGTTCCTCCTGCAGTAGGATGGACTCCTATGACAATCCTCCTACTGCAGTAGGATGGACTCCTACGACAAGGTTCCTACTGCAGTAGGATGGACTCCTATGACAAGGCTCCACCTGCAGTAGGATAGACTCCTATGACAAGGTTCCTCCTGCAGTAGGATAGACTCCTATGACAAGGTTCCTCCTGCAGTAGGCTGCAGAAGGATTGACTCCTACGTCAAAGGTTCCTCCTGCAGTAGGATGGACTCCTATGACAAGGTTCCTCCTGCAGTAGGATGGACTCCTATGACAAGTCTCCTCCTGCAGTAGGATGGACTCCTACGACAAGGCTCCTCCTTCAGTAGGATGGACTCCTACGACAAGGTTCCTCCTGCAGTAGGATG
>NW_018464794.1:0-530 GCF_002113885.1 Mizuhopecten yessoensis
ATAAACTACACCCGGAGGGAGAGAAGTATAACACACACTACACCTAAATGGAGTGAGTTAAAACACACACAACAACTTGAGGGAGAGAGGTATACCATATACTACACCTTGAGGGAGAGAGGTATACCACACACTACACCCGGAGGGAGAGATGTATAACACACACAATACCTGGAGGTAGGGACGTATAAGACACACAACACATGGAGGGAGAGAGGTATAACACACACTACACCTGGAGGGAGAGAGGTATACCATAAACTACACCTTTAGGGAGTGAGTTAAGAAATACACAACACCTGGAGGGAGAGAGGTATACAACACACTACACCTTGAGGGAGAGAGGTATACCACACACTTCACCTGGAGGTGGAGAGGTATAACACACACAATACCTGGAGGGAGGGNTGGGAAAAAGGTATAACACACACACAATACCTGGAGGGAGGGAGTTATAACTCACATAACACCTGGAGGGAGAGATATATAACACGCACAGTACCTGGAGGGAGAGAGGTATAACACACACT
>NW_018464795.1:0-530 GCF_002113885.1 Mizuhopecten yessoensis
GTGTGACTGCTCCAACAGAATCAATATAACCGAACAACATGTTCTTACTATCTGTATGTGTGACTGCTCCAACAGAATCAAATAACCATACAATATGTTCTATCTATCTATATGTGTGACTGCTCCAACAGAATCAATATGACCATACAACATGTTCTACATAGAATCAATATAACAGTACAACATGTTCTATCTATCTATATGTGTGACTGCTCCAACAGAATCAATATGACCATACAACATGTTCTACATAGAATCAATATAACAGTACAACATGTTCTATCTATCTATATGTGTGACTGCTCCAACAGAATCAATATGACCATACAACATGTTCTACATAGAATCAATATAACAGTACAACATGTTCTATCTATCTATATGTGTGACTGCTCCAACAGAATCAATATGACCATACAACATATTCTACATAGAATCAATATAACAGTACGACATGTTCTATCTATCTATATATGTGACTGCTTCAACAGAATCAATATGACCATACAACATGTTCTACATAGAATCAA
>NW_018464796.1:0-530 GCF_002113885.1 Mizuhopecten yessoensis
GTGGTTAAGAAGAAGAAGTCGTTTAAAGAAATTGTTGGCGTACGGACGTACGGACGGACAGACGGACGGACGACGGACAGACGTCGGACGCCACGGTATGGCATAAGCTCACCTTGGTCCTTCGGACCAGGTGAGCTAATAATATATGTAACACAACACGAGTGACAAGAGTAGAAGTTTGGTTTGAAGTTTATTCCTGAAATCTCAAGGGTTAGGTTCAGTCTCTGTCGTCGGTAGCTTAGTGTAGTCTCTAGCCTCGTCTCTCGCTGTCTCTCCCCTCCCCTATTGTTTTTAGGTTGTATTTATACCCATACCCACATCATCCCTGCTACTACGTTGCCTCCAGCCATTATCTATCACCAGGTTCACCAACCCATCATAGTAGTCAATTGAGGCCTTAAGGATCATAAGGTACATCTAGCCATTATCTCTCCCAATGGTCCATAAACCTGTCAAAATCATGCCTAGCTGGTCAGTGGGAGCAAGAACATGTCAGATTAATAGTCCTGGATTCAATTAACTATGTCTTA
>NW_018464797.1:0-530 GCF_002113885.1 Mizuhopecten yessoensis
TTTAAAATAATTAATTTGTTTATCTGCTTCAATTGATTTTTTTTTTAAATTTTATACTGTGAGTTATAGTTGAACATGTTACACTGAATTCAGGAACCTACTGTTATTAATTGTGTTGATAATACTTAAGTTCAGTATACCACTCCCTATGAAATTTATATTTAAAATATCAAATTGATGTTTTCCACATTCTGAGAATATTATTTTCATTAGTCCCTACTGTTATTTCTTTCCTCAAGCCTCTGCATTTTTTTATTTTTTTTTTGGGGTGTGTTAGTAGTATGTAAGTATGTTTGTGTGTGATTGTAAGTAATGTTATAGATCTTCCTCTATTACTGCCTGTAATACCAATATGATATCACTACATGTATACTCAAGATATTATATACAGTCTGTTTGTTATAAAACTACTACTTCTGATGTCTGGAAATATTCACTCTAATCCTGGTCCCTCATCAATCAGTATTAATCAAAGAAACTACTAAAATGATTTATCAATAATGCACTTAAATGTTAGGTCTCTTCGGAAC
>NW_018464798.1:0-530 GCF_002113885.1 Mizuhopecten yessoensis
GAAACAGAACAGATATTGTTTTGTCATCCTTTCACGAGAAAAAAATGGAAATAATCGCGTTTTGTCATCAATATCAGGTATACCCACAGTAATGTCAGGTATACCCACAGTAATATCAGGTATACCCACAGTAATGTCAGGTATACCCACAGTAATGTCAGGTATACCCACAGTAATGTCATGTATACCCACAGTAATGTCATGTATACCCACAGTAATGTCAGGTATACCCACAGTAATGTCATGTATACCTACAGTAATGTCATGTATACCCACAGTAATGTCAGGTATACCCACAGTAATGTCATGTATACCNCATGTATACCCACAGTAATGTCAGGTATACCCACAGTAATGTCATGTATACCCTCAGTAATGTCAGGTATACCCACAGTAATGTCTTGTATACCCACAGTAATGTCATATATACCCACAGCAATGTAATGTATACCCCCAGTAATGTCATGTATACCCACATCAATATAATGTATACCCACAGTAATGTCATGTATACCCACAGTAATGTCAGG
>NW_018464799.1:0-530 GCF_002113885.1 Mizuhopecten yessoensis
AACGGTGGGTGTGGCCTTCCTGGGGTCTGAGGGGCAGGGCCCAAATGGGGAAATATAGCAAATTCTTTAAAATCATTCTTATACTGTTGGAATGAAAGGGTTTGGTCCATTTGAGGGGGCCACACCCACCATTTATACAAAATTGAGTCCCCTTGGCCTAAGGATACTCTAGACCAAATTTAGTCAAAATCTACTTGGCCGTTCAGGACTAGTAGCGTTTTAAAGGAAAAGTTGACGGACGGACGACGGACGCTGCGGTATGGCATAAGCTCACCATGGTCCTTCGGACCAGGTGAGCTTAAAATCAAACTGGCAAAGAACTGATGAAGATGGTACAATGGTGGGTGCCAGGATCCCTCTGGGATCTTTTGTTTGAGTAACCGTTTACTAAATTTTGTCCAGTTTGACAACCCTAATTTAAACAACATATCTGATTCAAAGAGAGCCAAATTACAGTAAACAAGTGCTCGTGTTCACAGAGAATATAAAACGTATGACTTGAGATAAATTAATTTTATTTGAGGTTACAT
>NW_018464800.1:0-530 GCF_002113885.1 Mizuhopecten yessoensis
ACTTAGCCGAGGAATCGAAAACCACGCGGACTTTAGACGGTTTCTGAGGGTTATACACCCCAAAGATCGGTAAATACCAATGTTCTTCTTCCTCCCTTACATGTAGGGCCTCCTCTGCGTGCTTGTTATCGAATATTTTCTTCATGAACTGGACAAAATGTTCTTGTTTAACTGGGTCACGCTTCAAACTCTTCACGAGGTTTTCAGCTCTCTGCCGAGCCTGCTGATAGTTGTTCGGTAGCCTCTTACGACCCTTACGGAAAGGTAGTGGGGCACTCCAATTTCCATTAACTGACCTTGTAAATCCTTTCTTCATTATCCTTGAGAATTCTCTGTCCTCTTGGGATAAACCAATCTCATCGTCATGCAGAGTTGTCTGGAATACATCCGAGTTCATATGCGCATCCCTTAACTCGAAATTATCAGGGCATGGCTTCAACACATACTCCCGACCATGGTCTTGTAAAACATGAGTCTTGTTAACGCTCACAACATCCGAGGTGTGGACTTTTCCTAAACATGTTTCGCCA
>NW_018464801.1:0-530 GCF_002113885.1 Mizuhopecten yessoensis
TATTAATTAGCCAGAATTCTAGTTGTAGACTATGTCCATGGTGTTGGTTAGCCAGTACTATAGCTGTAGGCTATGTCTCTTGTGTTAGTTAGCCAAAACTCTAGTTGTAAGCTATGTCCCTGTTGTTAGTTAGCCAGAACTCTTGTTTTAGATTATGTCCCTGGTGTTAGTTAGCCAGAACTCTAGTTGTAGGCTATGGCCCTGGTGTAAGTTAGCCAGAACTCTAGTTGTAGACTATATCCCTGTTGTTAGTTAGCCAGAACTCTAGTTGTAGACTAGGTCCCTGGTGTTAGTTAGTCAGAACTCTAGTTATAGACGAGGTCCCTGGTGTTAGTTAACTAGAACTCTAGTTGTAGGCTATGTCCCTTGTGTTAGTTAGCCAGAATTCTAGTTGTAGATTATGTCCCCGGTGTTAGTTAGCCAAAACTCTAGATGTACTATAAACTATGTCCCTGGTATTAATTAGCCAGAACTCTAGTTGTAGTCTATGTCCATGGTGTTAGTTAGCCAGCACTATAGCTGTAGGCTAT
>NW_018464802.1:0-530 GCF_002113885.1 Mizuhopecten yessoensis
AGAAAATAAAACAGGCAGTTTTGTTCAGACACATAATAAGTTATTCCTATTATTAATACTATTTTTCTTAATTTTTGTAGATAATAAATAAAAAGTTTTGTTCATTTCCCATCATTTTATTAGCCAAAGAAAAGTTTAATACTCATCGCCTAACACTACACATTTTAGCCTCACACTCTACATCCAGTAAACACTTTGACATGATAAAAAACCTATAAAACGTGTACAGTCACAGAAAGAAGTCCTTAGGCCAGTACAAATGGACTGAATAGAATAGTCACTGAAATGCACTATTAACCTAAGAAGTAGATTTCAAACACAGTATGTCATCATTCCTTTGTTTGGATAGATCACCAGTATGAGACTAATTACATCTAGAAGTATGCAGGGAAGGTACTTGCAAGTATATTTGTAGAGGTAGCAGGCATATGTTGCCAACTTGGTGACAATCTTTTAGCCTTTAACCCCACTGGAAGACATTCATGATGACTGTCCCTCTCATTACTATTCTCACATCAGTCTCCTCCCTG
>NW_018464803.1:0-530 GCF_002113885.1 Mizuhopecten yessoensis
TGAGGCAGTCTATATCACTGTACAGTAGTAGATAATGTACCAACCCTTTTATGATATAGACTATATAGATGTACAATGTTAGATAATTTAACAAACCTTGTATGGTTAAGTCTATAACACTGTACAGTAGTAGATAAGGTATCAAACCTTGTATGGTACAGTCTATAACACTGTACAATGCTAGATAAGGTACCAAACCGTGAACGGTACAAACTATAACAACGTAAAATGATAGATAATGTACAAAACCTTTTTGGTAAAGTCTATAACATTGTACAATGATATATAAGGAACAAAACCTTGTATGGTAAGTCTATACCGCTTTATAGTAGTAGATATGGTGCCAAACCTTTTATGATACAGACTATATAGACGTACAGTACTAGATAAGTTACCAAAGCTTTTATGATACGGTCTATATCACTGAACAGTAGTTGATAAGGTACCAAAGCTTTTATGATACAATATATAACAATGTACAATGATAGATAAGGTACCAAACCTTGTATGGTACAGTTTATAACACTGTA
>NW_018464804.1:0-530 GCF_002113885.1 Mizuhopecten yessoensis
CCAGGTATAGACCCATCCCTATATACTGACTCACAGAGTCTACCATGTATAGACCTATCCCTAATGACTGACCCACAGAGTCTACCCGGAATAGACCCATCCCTAATGACTGACCCACAGAGTCTACAAGGTATAGACCCATACCTAATGACTGACCCACAGATTCTACCAGGTATAGACCCATCCCTTATGACTGATTCTCAGGGTTTACCAGGTATAGACCCATCCCTAATAATTGACTCACAGGAATACCAGGAATAGACCCATCAATAATGACTGACTCACATAGTCTACCAGGTATAGACCCATCCCTAATGACTTACTCACATAGTCTACCAGGTATAGACCCATACCTAATGACTGATTCTAGAAGGGTTTACCAAGTATAGACCTATCATTAAGAACAGTCTCCCAGGGTTTACCAGGGATAGATCCATCTCTAATGACTGACTCACATAGTCTACCAGGTATAGACGCATCCTTAGTTACTGACTCACAGAGTCTACCAGGTATAGACTCATCCCTGATGA
>NW_018464805.1:0-530 GCF_002113885.1 Mizuhopecten yessoensis
CTTCAATTGGAACTGGAATAACTTTACAGTTCTTAACGGTATTAACAACAGTTTCGTAGAATAAGTCTACCATCTTTTCACTTTGACCGCTAGTGAATTCTTTCATGTTGAAGGCACGACAGAAACCTTCCTTAGCTAAAATTTGACCTTGTAAACTCTTTTCTTGACTTCTATCAGCTAATTTTTTGTAAATTTCTTCTCTTTCAAAATCAACATTAGTGAAACTATCTAATAATGGGTTACCGTATTGAGCAGTGATTGTGGATGAGTCATCACTTTCTAATCCTTTTCTAAGCCAGTATGGGTTCTTTTCATTGAATTGAGAGTTAGCTACATCTTTTCCTTGGGAATCGGCTAAGTCATCATTTAATAACATGAAGAGTTGAATGTTTTCACTAATAATTAATTCAGCAGTGTCATCAACTTCCTTTTGGTAAGATGGACTTAATACAAGAGGAGATGAACTACGATAGAAGTTTCTTATTCCATTGACGCTAGTAAGAATAGCTGGACTGAACGATGGTTCAAAG
>NW_018464806.1:0-530 GCF_002113885.1 Mizuhopecten yessoensis
GAGGAAATCTTGTCTGAAATTAAATCTTCCTATCAACAGTCAATGATTCACAGGAATCAACCATTATCAATAGATTAGAGTACTATAGCGGGCCGTGTGAGAACATTAAACCTGCTGGGACGGGTGGAAACCAACGTCTGAATAACAATACAACTGATAGAGTCACCTTTCTAAATGCAGCATTTAAACTTAAACCAAATAACAATTATCAAATCTTTATCTGCCATTAATTCTTTTCTGGATGAAGCTTGGTGGGATTCCATTAAGAAAATGTCCCCAAGTTTCAGTGCCAACATAAAACATCTCATGGCCTGGGAAATCACATCACATTAACATCCTGCTTTTCTTTTATTGCAGACAATCTTGTATTCATATATGCCCCCGAGCCGTCCCTTATTATAACAATTGCTTCACTGGACCTGTGTCTAACCCAATCATATTGTTAGAAAGACCAATCTAAGGCCATTCCAGCCACACACTAATCCATTGCCATTCTCCTGGTAATTCTACAAACACACCTAGATATGAAC
>NW_018464807.1:0-530 GCF_002113885.1 Mizuhopecten yessoensis
TACACACAATACATAACAAACCAGAGGGAAACATTGGTATACACAATACATAACAAACTTGATGGAAAATCAGAGGTATGAATATGTCTTCCACAACACAATACACCGGTAAAATATGGAATTTATTTAGATCTGACAGAGCAGATGCCTGTTTATAACTTTAACATAAAATAATCAATCATGTTTAACATGAGGATATAACTTGATATAAACAGAATGCCCAAATATACTCACAACATCATAACATATTGAAAACAGTTCAACATTCTTTACTTAATCTACATAATAGACTAGTACGACAATAGTATGTAACATTCAATGTTTACATACACAGCATCTATAGATCTTTATCATCCAACTAGCCTTCATACACAGAATCATAGTACAGTATAACATTAAAACCCTATGTAACATTGAAAATTCCTTCAAATGACTGTTAAACATTATACATTGTACAGAACTGATGTACAGGAGTGGTATACAAAGTACAGAACTGATGTACAGGAGTGGTATACAGTGTACAGAACTGA
>NW_018464808.1:0-530 GCF_002113885.1 Mizuhopecten yessoensis
CCAGCAGAGGTGGCTGCTACACCACTCCGCCCAGACATTGTGTTGTGGTCCTGGAACTCAAAGCAGGTCTTGATGGTAGAACTGACGGTTCCATGGGAGGACAGGATAGAGAAGGCACATCAGCGAAAGAGGACAAAGTACCAGCAACTGGAAGAGGACTGCCAACAACGAGGTTGGAAGGCATGGTGCCTGCCAGTTGAGGTGGGAATCTGGGGATTTCCCTGGCCAATCTCTATGGAGGACTTTAATTGAGGTTGCTGGGGATGCTAGGGACAGAGCTGAAGAAGCTGGTGGGTGATGTGAGCAGAGAAAGCATCCAACTGGATATGGAGAAAGAGAGAAGGGTTGTGGTGTGGACACCAACAGTGCTAGTCACACGGTGCCACAACACAGGACATCACAAGACTTGATGGATGATGCAGGAGGCTGTAGCAACAACATGGCAGCAAGCTGCAATACCAACCAGCAGCAGCAAGAGCAGACCAGTCCCTGGCTGGGTCTGATCAACCCAGTCGGCGCACCTCTGGAGG
>NW_018464809.1:0-530 GCF_002113885.1 Mizuhopecten yessoensis
CCCCAACGGAAACTCACAGCTTAATATGGTAGCCCCTTGCAGTCCCCGGACAGTAGCCAGATAAACTATAGGAGAGTTAAACTAGCCCACAGTGTGCAGTTTCACATAATTGATGCCATGTAGTGACATACACGATGGACCCCAAATCCCACTATTGACTAAACAAAGAGTTCTCAAAGAAAATGGGGACACATTTACAGGTATAGGTTTGCTTCCAGGTGAATGCGACTTTCATGTTGACTCTAATATGCCTCCACTGGCACACCCGCCCAGGAACGCTCCGTCTGCGTTACATGATAAACTCAAAGAAGAATGCGATCGCATGGTGTCATAGACAAAGTCACTGAACCTACCGAATGGGTCTAGTATCCTTGTTATAGTTGTGAAGTCCGGCAAATTAAGAATTTGTTTTGACTCGAATGACATAAACAAAGTTATTATGCGTCCTTTATTACGATATGCGAAGTCTCGCGGATGTTCTACCCACCCTCTCACGTGCAAGATTTCACCAAGCTTGATGCTAAATTAGG
>NW_018464810.1:0-530 GCF_002113885.1 Mizuhopecten yessoensis
CGTATTTGTTAGGACTACGCATTGTGCTTTGAAATGAGCTGCAGTTAAAGAGATATCTACCACTCGGCACATACTCGCTAAACCTATTAAAACTGAATGTTTACTTATCTCAAACTTTATCCTGAATTTTATTTCTCCTATCGACAATCACGAGAACGTGAGAACTATTGAAACGGTGCATCAAAATAATAAATTCTAAATCGTTTTCACATGTCTGTTTCTTCTTTACTTAGAACTTTTTTAACAGTTCCAATCGAGCTAAGGAAGAAAATTACTAAATTAAACTTATTCTGATGAATGTAATGAAGGCAGTTTTATTAGAATTTAAAATCAATTTTACGATGTTGCAAAAGTTTAGTTTTAAAACAGAACTTTAAATTGTAGTTTGATAAAATAAGTGAAGTGCGTGTCGAAATCCTGCTGATACTGTTAACGACTGAGTGATTCAGGAAGCTGAAGTCAACTGTGACACTAATAACACGACGATATACATTTTTAAACACACCGATTGTCGACGATTCTCGGGTGAG
>NW_018464811.1:0-530 GCF_002113885.1 Mizuhopecten yessoensis
ACATGTGTGTAACTAACTGTACATGTCTGTAACTAACTGTACATGCATGTAACTTATTGTTAATGTGTATGTGTAACTACTATTACATGTGTGTAACTAACTGTTCATGTGTGTAACTAACTGTAAATGTATGTAAACAACTATACATATGTGTAACTATCTGTACATGTATGAACTCACTATACATGCATGTAACTAATTGTACATGTATGTAACTAACTGCACATCTGTGTAACAAACTGTACACATGTGTAACTAAATGTACATAAGTGTATATGTCACATGTGTAACTCACTGAAGATGTGAGTAACCGAATGTACATGTGTAATATAACTGACTAATATACTATATCATGTAACAGCATGTATATTTCAAACAACTTTAAACATGTATGTAACTAACAGTACATATGTATTACTCACTCTACATATGTGTAACTGCACTGTAATGTAATAATAATGTGTTAAACCATTTTGAACATGTATGTAAGTAACTGTACATTTTTTTGATAAATATTTGTATATGAGCAT
>NW_018464812.1:0-530 GCF_002113885.1 Mizuhopecten yessoensis
ACAGTATGCCAGAAAGCATCAAGCGAAATATCCTGACCCTAGATCTAGATCAGTTCTGTAAAAGACGTCCTTAACCAAATTTGACCCGTGATATAATGCAGAACAAAAAGACAGAGCCAATGTATTAAGTCAGTTACTCGCTGGCAAAGTTTGTCACAATGTTTACAAAACCAAAAGAAACAAAAACACGAAATTGTCATAGTAACTCAAAAAATGATATAAATCTGGCACATCAAGACCTTTTTCCTACGATAATACTGACATCTGATTTCAATCTATACTTGGTCTTTTAGCATTGAAACAATTGTCCTCTTCATTACTGTTAATAGATATGACAGACAGAGTCTTATCTCTACATATCACTAGTCATACAGCAATCCGTTATATAATGGTATACATACGTCATCAATCGAAGGACGTTATTACATTGTTACATTTCTGAAGATAAATTAAACGATACGCGAAGAACAATGTTAAATCCACCATGAACAGATATGGCTTGACTATTGTAATCAATCACACATCGAAGG
>NW_018464813.1:0-530 GCF_002113885.1 Mizuhopecten yessoensis
GCGTTCGCTGATTTATCTGACCTCAGAAGATGTTTACCTGCAACATGTCACGTCCACTAACAATGTACACGTCCACGGTATCCTTCATTGGGTACGACACACGTGTGGAGGCGGTGGTTTCCATCCAGCTGGCTAGGTTTTGGCATTCCGAAATGACAGCAATGAGATATTGTCTGTAAAATGAAAGCAAGGGAATCGATTCATAAGTTGACCCATACATATTTATAGTAAATATCATATCAGGTATTGGCACACAAACGCAAGTTAAACATGAAGTCAAAGAGTGTTACTTACGAAATTTGTTCAGTGTCAAACTCAGCACAGTCAATAATTCCCGTAAGAGATGTCACGTCTTGTTGAATGCCTCTTATGTTGTTGGCGACGAATTGCACGAATGGTTTCAATTCTTGCAGGACGGCAGACCTGATATTGTTGTACTTGAAGTTCACTTCCTCGTTAACTCCAGATGATATTTCATCATAGAGTGCTAATAGATCTCTGCTGTTACGGGCCATATGTCGGAGTCCATA
>NW_018464814.1:0-530 GCF_002113885.1 Mizuhopecten yessoensis
CTGTAACACAAACCAAGTCATCGGAAGTGTTGTTGATCACGTCTTGGACAAAAAAACTACGAAAAAGGGCGAATATTGGACATACAGAGTCGAAAATCTTTGAATATTCGGAGCCTTCAAAAAATCCAGCCATTCCCCATCAAGGGCAGATCACTCTCTCCTCAAGGGCAGATCACTCTCTCCTTTTTATGTTTTCACGCGGGCGGGCGGGCACACATTAGTTTCCGCTCAATAACTTGAGTATTTTGAATGGATTCATTACAAACTTGGTAGGAAGGTTCATTGCCATGAAAATTTGGGCAAGTTCGATAACCAAAATTATTTGTCAGTTATTTACGGAGTAGAATTGCCGTAACAGTTTCCGCTCAATAACTTGAGACATTTTGAATAGATTGTTCTATGAAAGCTTGCAAAAGTTCGATAACCAATATATATACGCCTGTTATTAAGGGAGTTATGGCCCTTTATAGAATTGAGACACACTCTCCGCTCAATAACTTGAGAAATTTTGAATGGATTCATTTCAAACT
>NW_018464815.1:0-530 GCF_002113885.1 Mizuhopecten yessoensis
CATTAGAAATGAAGCATATGTTTTTCGCATACCATTTTTATATTTTTGTGCAATAGGCAGTTCGTTCTTATGAATAGTAAATGCTGCATATATTGTTAACAGAACTTGGAAACGAATTGCATAAGGAGTTAAGAGTCGGTATTCCCGGTTCGGGAATGTGAACCTCTGGAGATAGGCCAGGGAAGGCAACGGCCGGATGGGAGGGACACGGAATAGCACGTATAAAGCACTTGGTGTGCTTTAGAATTATGTGTTTGATGTCGTAGCTCTATCTAGTCTGTGTGTTTGTAGATTTGGTGTCGGGTTGGAAATCTATGTTAACAAATATATTTACTAAATGTTAGGATATCTTGCAGGGAGGGGAAAGCACTTAATCCAAGATAGTGGTATGGTATCTGACTGTCGCAGCCACAATGTGAAGTAGTTATAAATACACTATAATATACAAGATACAAGAAACTTTATATTTTGTCGTTTATATGTATATAACATTTGACATTAGCTCTAGTGATCTATTCTTACGACAGAAC
>NW_018464816.1:0-530 GCF_002113885.1 Mizuhopecten yessoensis
AATACACAATGGGACTGAAGTTTTCCCAACTGATCTACGTCTTCTGTAAAAAAATATTTCAAAGATGATATTTCAACGATATCACATGACGATAAATTAAAACAGATCCATTCTATCTGAGATTAATGTAATCCGTCCCGAATGTTCTTGTTAGCAGGACAACTCCTTCTATCTATCTTTTAAATATATATTGATAGCCTTAATGCCACTATACTAGTGAAATATATACTTGGATTAGTCCAGGTGCCCATTTATTACTAGTATTTCGACCTCACCTCCGGGTCAGCAAACATGACGTCATGATATCAAGAGTTTACATTCCCAAAAGGGAACATGTAAACTAAATATCATTTGAATGGGAAAGTAAGGCGTGTGGCAAATATGTCCGGATCTGCAGCGATCCCATGTCAATGTTTTCAAGCATACAAAAATACTGTTCTTTGTACAGAGAGATACCTAGGATAGGTGCATATGATGATACCAATAACAGGGATCTCCTCCATGTCTGCAAGTGCCATCCGCGTGGTTAA
>NW_018464817.1:0-530 GCF_002113885.1 Mizuhopecten yessoensis
TCCAGTATCATAGAATTTGCTAAAGCATGCATTTTGTTAGTGATTGAGGTACAATGTACAGCATATCGCAGATTTATGCAATGTTTAATTTATCCTAAAAGAGGAATTTAAACAAATTATTTGATTTATACTGCATGATTCAATTTCCTCAATGTCTGTGCAGCAAGCACATGAATATATCATTTTGCATCACTTAACACGGGGCTGATACGTCTCTAGTTTCTCCTGCATCGATGATATTGTTTGGAAATTAAAAAAAATCCGAATGATTTCAGTCACCAGTGCATTCAGTATAATGATTATCACTGTATTGTTGTTTTGATAGTGGAATGTGGGGTACAATATGAAATATAGGGTGGGATTAAACATGTTTTTATTGCCTTTACAAAATGACAAAAAGGATTAGGCACAAGTTCTTACAACTAAATTAAGCCCTCCCCTAACTTAAATACATTTTATGTACATCATAGCTGTCTAAACATGTTCATTTCATTTTTTTTTAAATTTAAATTGAATTAACAAAATAGGTT
>NW_018464818.1:0-530 GCF_002113885.1 Mizuhopecten yessoensis
CGGGTGAGCCTGGTTTTAGCAGCCACCTGTCTTAAGCGGCCAATTCTGACGGTCCCTTGGGTGGCCTCTTAATACAGGTTTTTGTACATGGTTTACCGAAACGGAAATGTAACTTACACCTATAAAATCGAAACCAGATACTGGCACTAAGCCAGGAATTATAACTTTTTTTACAATGATGCAAATCTATTCACAATAAGATTCATGAAAGATGAAAATTGAGGTTGTTGCTATTGTTTTGATAATTAATGTATCAACCGAAGATAAAACACACATATATCTGCACTGGACACAGAGTTAGATTTACTATCCAATTATAAGTCTGTGATCTGGATTAAGTAAGACATATCCTTCTGGACTTAATATAACTTCTCTTATTATCATTGAAAATAATTAAAACATGTAAGTTTTAAATATTTATTTTATTCATTAATTAACATTTTAGTAAAAAAGATAATATCTAAACAGAATCATACTGGAAATATTGCGTGTTTTTTCTTCTTTTTAAAGTCGATAACTGTATCATGTCA
>NW_018464819.1:0-530 GCF_002113885.1 Mizuhopecten yessoensis
CCCCTCCCCCCTCCGCCTTCCACCATCCCATCCGTCCCCCGTAATGTTCCTTTATTACGTCTGACATAAACGCGACAGTGAGGTTTTGTTTATAGATAATATTCGTTTACAAGAAAAGTAGATAAGGGTAGTGCCTGATATCTCAAGAGAGGTAAACTTAAATGATAAACAAGCATAACTTCTCGAGAATAACACGGACATCTGATTTTAATGACTTTATTACTGCCTTAGTCATTCATAACAAATATGATAGTTATGTAATGGCGTAAAAACTATAGGTATCGTATCTCTTCTTTCTTAGTAGTTTTTTTCAGTTGTTGCACGGGTTATAAAGTAAGTAATTCCCTCATCATTAATTTCAAATTAACCCGAACCTCTAATTTTTGGAATTCATATATTTAACGGTTTTTACGCACCTTCCCTTCTGTTTCAACAGTGACTAAGACTAATTTGTCAACAGTGAGTAAGACCAATTTGTTCTTTTCTGTCTCTGTATATAGGTACATGCTTGATAAGTATTTATTCATAGT
>NW_018464820.1:0-530 GCF_002113885.1 Mizuhopecten yessoensis
AATGTCACAGCGTCACAGTGAGAACTGGGGTAATGACAACGAAACAACAATTAAAGCAATCTTATAATCATCATTAAACCTCCGACATTTCCCCCGAATTTGTTTCTGTAAACTATTTTATGCTGTTTTCATCGCAGAAAACAACAAGGAAATTCTGTAGCAATAAGCTTGATGTTCGTGAAAACATTTGTGTATGAGGACTAATTATTATCGTAATTCAGCTGACTCTGGTTATAATAATATAACATGTAAACATGTCCAATACATAAATTGTCTGACTATCATTATTTTGATACAATTGTAATTTCCCTATTCGTAAGCTTTTGTCAATAAAATTTGTTGAAATTAAATAAGTTATAAAATTTCTGTAAATTCGATAAATTGATTTGTTTATTTATTTATTTTTTAATTATTTTTTTCAATAAAACATCACCAGTGTTTTACATGCTTTATAATTTGATACCGTTCGCTCCAATTTTTTTATTTATTTTTCCAACCTCTCACTCCTCCTTTTGAATGCAGTTTCCCAA
>NW_018464821.1:0-530 GCF_002113885.1 Mizuhopecten yessoensis
CAGGGGGTTGTCCCCCTTGGATCCGCCTCTGGATACACTACACACAAGTCATATTGATAGTGACTTTTTGCTATAATGGGTTCTCAGAATAATAATACAAATATTGTATTTGGCGGAAAACCCCCCACCCCTTGTGTACTTTTTACAGGGGTGTCGACGTTTCAGTTGAGAAACGGAATGGAATGAAAATGCAATGAAAACGCAACAAGAACGGAATGAAAACGCAACGAAACAGGGCCGGAACGGAACGAAAATGATTTCACTGTTTGGAACGAAATGCGAATAGAACAGAACGAAACATGCTTTTCTCACAGGCACGGAATGGATTGAAATTAGGCGAAACGAAACGTGAGGAATGATTGAAAACGAAATGGAATGAAATCAATTAATTGTCTGTGAATTGTTTCGCTGAGTGATCTCGGTAGGCTGTTTGTTGTTGAAATAATGTTGGACGTACCTCCACTTGACGATTTCACAAAGCATCAAATACATATTAGGGTTGTACATATTATTATATCAATGTTCTTTAA
>NW_018464822.1:0-530 GCF_002113885.1 Mizuhopecten yessoensis
TCACACAGAGTCCATGTCTACTTTTCTCTGTTCAAGTGAGTATATTAATGGATATTTCATTAAGTAAATAAACTAAATGTTTATACTGCTACGGTAACTTAAGTTTTGTAAGATAGTTCACAAATTTTGACTCTTCCATTGTATTTCCTCTCAAACTTTAATTAATTCTTCTTTAAACTGGGGTTGTTTTATTTTATTTTTTTATTTTTGGGATAATTGTAAAAGGACAATGTCATTATTGTATTCGAATTGCGTGCTGATTAAAAATGTTACTCCCATAAATATTGGTGTGATGTTATGTGAACGGTAAATACATCAAATCTCGTTCCCTGAACAGATTTTGTATGATAGTATCTTCCAAAAAAATACAAATGCATATTTAAATTTGGAATCATCATAATCATCATAGAATTAATCTCCCTCATCTCAAACATCTAACCCAGTGAATGTTTAATTTGACAGCACCGAGGAGCCTGAACCCTACTCATTATACTTCACTATCTGATCCTAAAACTTAAAATCACTTTCAA
>NW_018464823.1:0-530 GCF_002113885.1 Mizuhopecten yessoensis
CACATTGTATTCCTTGATTTATCTGATGCCGATCGAGCAGTCATAAAATTAAGATATACAAAAAAACAGATTGTGTCTTACCTGCGCCATGTCTGTAGATACTGGAAAATTTAAGAAAAACAATTTAACAGAACTTCTAGTTAAATAGTTCATTTGACAACAACCTTTCATAAGAATTAACGATAACGCTGCTGGCAAAGTTGACTGTATTATGAAAATAAAGAGCAATCAATTATCGTATTTGTAATACATGTAAACATCTCGAAGAATATAACAACAATTTATATTCGTAGACGACCCCATTTTAATCAATTCTTTACAAACGATCATACAAACATGACATCATCAGTATTCAATTGAAGTACGACGTCTAATATGTTCTTTCTCCCTAATTTGAATTAATACCGTTTCTTTAAAACTTATGAAAGTGGTAAAAATTACTGAACTTCACAAGTGGGAATGTAAAACCCATTTTGAGTACATGGTTTTGTACTAATTACAGGTATCGTTTGAAAATCAACAATTTTCAG
>NW_018464824.1:0-531 GCF_002113885.1 Mizuhopecten yessoensis
CCTCTTGTTATCATGTTTCTGGGACCTGAGCAATACTGTCCATCTCATTATCTTGTGTCCCTGGGACCTGAGCAATACTGTCCCTCTTGTCATCTTTTGCTTGGGACCAGAGCAATACTGACCCTCTTGTTATCTTGTCTCTGGGGTCTGAGCAATACTGTCCATCTTGATATCTTGTGTCTGGGACCTGAGCAATACTGTCCCTCTTGTCATCTTGTGCTTGTGACCTGAGCAATACTGTCCCTCTTGCCATCTTGTGCTTGGGACCTGAGCAATACTGTCCCTCTTGCCATCTTGTGCTTGGGACCTGAGCAATACTATCCCTCTTGTTATCTTGTATCTGGGACATGAGCAATACTGTCCCTCTTCTGATCTTTTTCCTGGGACCTGAGCAATACTGTCCCTCTTGTTATCTGTTATCTTGTGTCTGGGACCTGAGCATACTGTCAATCTTGTTATCTGGTGTCTGGGAGCTGAGGAATAATCTCCCTCTTGTTATCATGTTTCTTGGACCTGAGCAATACTGTCCAT
>NW_018464825.1:0-531 GCF_002113885.1 Mizuhopecten yessoensis
GTGGGCTACATGTACGTGCATGGGTCTGTCAGTGCACAAATACCTGGGAGTTAGTGGGCTACAGGTATGTGCATGGGTCTGTCAGTGCACAAATACCTGGGAGTTGGTGGGCTACAGGTATGTGCATGGGTCTGTCAGTGCACAAATACCTGGGAGTTGGTGGGCTACAGGTATGTGCATGGGTCTATCAGTGCACAAATACCTCCGAGTTAGTGGGCTACATGTATGTACATGGGTCTGTCAGTGTACAAATACCTCTGAGTTAGAGGGCTTCATGCACGTGTATGGGTCTGTCAGTGCACAAATGCCTCCTAGTTAGTGGACTACATGTACGTACATGGGTCTGTCAGTGAACAAATACCTCCGAGTTTAGTGGGCTACATGTACGTGTATGGGTCTGTCAGTGTACAAATACCTCCGAGTTAGTGGACTACATGTACGTGCATGGATCTGTCAGTGTACAAATACCTCTGAGTTAGAGGGCTTCATGTACGTGTATGGGTCTGTCAGTGCACAAATACCTCCTAGTTA
>NW_018464826.1:0-531 GCF_002113885.1 Mizuhopecten yessoensis
GAAGTACATTAGACAAGAGGTCATCAGTAACTATGAAGTACATTAAATACGAGGTCATCAGTAACTATGCAGTACATTAGACAAGAGGTCATTAGTAACTATGTAGTACATTAGACACGAGGTCATCAGTAACTATGCAGAACATTAGACAAGAGATCATCAGTAACTATGCAGTACATTAGACACGAGGTCATCAGTAACTATGAAGTACATTAGACAAGAGGTCATCAGTAACTATGCAGTACATTAGACACGAGGTCATCAGTAACTATGCAGTACATTAGGCAAGAGGTCATCAGTAACTATGCAGTACATTAGACAAGAGGTCACTAGTAACTATGCAGTTCCTAAGACACGAGGTCATCAGTAACTATACAGTACCTAAGATACGAGGTCATCAGTAACTATGTAGTACATTAGACAAGAGGTCATCAGTAACTATGCAGTACATTAGACACGAGGTCATCAGTAACTATATAGTACCTAAGACAAGAGGTCATCAGTAACTATGAAGTACATTAGACAAGAGGT
>NW_018464827.1:0-531 GCF_002113885.1 Mizuhopecten yessoensis
ATTCTTCTGAATGACCGTTTATTGCTGTCTCTGATTGACCGTTTAATACTGTCTCTGATTGACCGTTTATTGCTGTCTCTGATTGACCATTTATCATTTATTGCTGTCTCTGATTGAAAGTTTATTGATATCTCTGATTGACCATTTATTGATGTCACTGATGGACCATTTATTATTTATTGCTGTCTCTGATTGACCGTGTATTGATGTCTCTGATTGACCATTTATTGATGTATCTGATGGACCATTTTTTGACTGTCCCTGATTGACCATATAATGATGCATCTGATTGACCATTTATCATTTATTGCTATCTCTGATTGACCATTTATTGCTATCTCTGATTGTCCGTTTATTGCTGTCTCTGATTGACCGTTTATTGCTGTTTCTGATTGACCGTTTCTTGCTGTCTCTGATTGACCGTTTATTGCTGTCTCTGATTGACCATTTATTGCTGTTTCTGATTGACAGTGNTTGCTGTCTCTTATTGACCGTTTATTGCTGTCTCTGATTGACCATTTATTGCTGTTT
>NW_018464828.1:0-531 GCF_002113885.1 Mizuhopecten yessoensis
ATCTTAACCTAGTAATATTAGCCAAGCAATGATCTTAACCTAGTGATATTAACCAAGCAATGATCGTAACCTAGTTATACTAACCAAGCAATGATCTTTACCTAGTTATACTAACCAAGCAATGATCTTNTATACTTACCAAGCAATGATATTAGCCTAGTAATATTAGCCAAGCAATGATCTTAACCTAGTGATACTAACCAAGCAATGATCTTAACCTAGTTATACTAGCCAAGCAATGATCTTAATTAACCTCGTTATATTAACCATGCAGTGATCTTAAACTAGTAATACTAACCAATCAATGATCTTTACCTAGTTATACTAACCAAGCAATGATCTTTACGTAGTTATACCAACCAAGCAATGATCTTAACCTAGTTATGCTAACCATGCAATGATCTTTACTAAGTTATACTTACCAAGCAAATGATCGTAACCTAGTTATACTAACCAATCAATTATCTTTACCTAGTTATACTAACAAAGCAATGAACTTTACCTAGTTATACATACCAATCAATGATCGTA
>NW_018464829.1:0-531 GCF_002113885.1 Mizuhopecten yessoensis
ACACAAAACGATTTCGATCGCATTGACGATCTAGAAAGTGTATTTTTATGGCTCTGAATAAAGACCAAAATTCATCGTGATGCAATAGCGTGTGATTTCACTTCCTTCATCGTCTTGTATTTTACCCTCCATCGAGATCTACTAAACTTGCTAATAAATAGATGATTTTGACATACGGACTAAACCAAATTGTTTATTTATATGTTTTCTATTGCTTCGGGTGTTTTTTAAGTGAACCCATATCTCTGATTTTGTAGTATTTGTATTTTGAAATCAGTTGCTAATCCGTGTATTTTAATAATGGCCGCCATTTTGCCTTAGATTACTGATCGCGGGTGGGTTCATGAATGCATGTAATTCTCGGTAATTGATCATAACTATGTAATAATTTGTTTACATGACTACAATCTAGTATATTATCATGTACAAAAAACGATTTCGATCGCATTGAGGATCTAGAAAGTGTATTTTTATGGCTCTGAATAAAGATCAAAATTCATCGTGATGCAATAGCGTGTGATTTCACTTCCT
>NW_018464830.1:0-531 GCF_002113885.1 Mizuhopecten yessoensis
GGGGACTGATAGTCTACCGGCAGATACAAATCTACGGTCAACCTCAGGGACTGATAGTCTACCGGCAGATACAATGCTACGACCAACCTCGGGGACTGGAAGTCTACCGGTAGATACAAAGCTACGGCCAACCCCGGGAACTGGTAGTCTACCGGCAGAAACAATGCTACAGCCAACCTCGGGAACTGATAGTCTACCGGCAGATACAATGGCACGGCCAACCTCGGGAACTGATAGTCTACCGGCAGATACAATGCTACGACCAACCTCGGGGACTGGAAGTCTACCGGTAGATACAAAGCTACGGCCAACCCCGGGAACTGGTAGTCTACCGGCAGAAACAATGCTACAGCCAACCTCGGGAACTGATAGTCTACCGGTAGATACAATGCTACAGCCAACCTCGGGAACTGATAGTCTACCGGCAGATACAAAGCTACGGCCAACCCCGGGAACTGATAGTCTACCGGCAGAAATAATGCTACAGCCAACCTCGGGAACTGATAGTCTAACGGCAGATATAAAGCTACG
>NW_018464831.1:0-531 GCF_002113885.1 Mizuhopecten yessoensis
AGTACGTTTCACAGTGACTGACTATACCTACTTTTGTATACATATGTTGAAGTACGTGTCACAGTGACTGATTATACCTTCTTTTGTATACATATCTTGTAGTACGAGTCATAGTGACTGATTATACTTACTTTTGTATACATATCTTGTAGTATGTGTCACAGTGACTGATTATACCTTCTTTTGTATACATATCTTGTAGTACGTGTCATAGTGACTGATTATACTTACTTTTGTATACATATCTTGTAGTACGTGTCATAGTGACTGACTTTACCTACGTTAAAGTGACTGACTTTACCTACTTTTGTATACATATCTTTTAGTACGTGTCATAGTGACTGACTATACTTACTTTTGTATACATATCCTGTAGTACGTGTTAAAGTGACTGACTTTACCTACTTTTGTATACATATCTTTTAGTACGTGTCATAGTGACTGACTATACTTACTTTTGTTTACTTATCTTGTAGTACATGCCAAAGTGACTGAACATGCTTACTTTTGTATACTTATCTTGTAGTACGT
>NW_018464832.1:0-531 GCF_002113885.1 Mizuhopecten yessoensis
AAGTGACTAAACTAACAACTGTAAATCCACCAGTTGTTTATTTCAAATGAGTTGACGAGCAATGGCTATAAACCGATGTTTTGA
Source organism: Mizuhopecten yessoensis (assembly GCF_002113885.1). Lineage (NCBI taxonomy): Eukaryota > Metazoa > Mollusca > Bivalvia > Pectinida > Pectinidae > Mizuhopecten > Mizuhopecten yessoensis. Next base: position 85 of record NW_018464832.1, read on the forward strand.
GTGATTGAAATAAAAATCTTGTACAAAGTATCACTGTAGTCTGTCGAATTGAGAAACCAGGTTTCGACTGATATGACGCTTGTAGGGTTTTCACACCAACAAACGGAGAACAGGTTTCTCATCAATGTGAGTTGTGCCAAGTTTTGCCATGCGCAGGGGATAAACAATGCAATATCGTAAACAAACAAGTTTTGAATTTCATAGTGGTGGCAAACAAATTATAAAAGATAAAATATGTGCATCGGCCGGGAATTAAACCCGGGCCTCCCGCGTGGCAGGCGAGAATTCTACCACTGAACCACCGATGCTTGTATACCAGACCATTTATACTGATCGCCCATCCACATTATACCGTTATATTTTCTAAAATCTTTCTATTTTCAAGGATTATAAAAGTATAACAAGCATATCAACCACTGCTATATCAAACTAGTTACAATTAGGAAA
>NW_018464833.1:0-531 GCF_002113885.1 Mizuhopecten yessoensis
GTATATTACAACGTGTACAATGTATCATTGGCGTGTTATGTATATAACAATGTATACAATGTATCATTGGCGTGTTATGTATATTACACTGTATATAATGTATCATTGGCGTGTTATGTATATTACAATGTATACAATGTATCCTCGACGTGTTATGTATATTACACTGTATATATTGTATCATTGGCGTGTTATGTATATAACAATGTATACAATGTATCATTGGCGTGTTATGTATTTTACACTGTATACAATGTATCATTGGCGTGTTATGTATATAACAATGTATACAATGTATCATTGGCGTGTTATGTTTATTACACTGTCTACATTGTATCATTGGCGTGTTATGTATTTTACACTGTATACAATGTATCATTGGCGTGTTATGTATATTACACTGTATACATTGTATCATTGGCGTGTTATGTATATTACACTGTATACATTATATCATTGGCGTGTTATGTATATTACACTGTATATATTGTATCATTGGCGTGTTATGTATATTACACTGTATATAATGTA
>NW_018464834.1:0-531 GCF_002113885.1 Mizuhopecten yessoensis
TAGTGTTGTTTATCAAATAAGTCAGGATTGTTCAGTACAAATAACTGAGAGTTGTTCATCACATAAGTAAGGATTGTTCATTACAAATAACGGAGNTTGCTCATCACATGAGGCAGGGTTGTTTATTACAAATAACTGAGTGTTGTTTATCAAATCAGTCAGGGTTGTTTATTACAAATAACGGAGTGTTGTTCATCACATAAGTTATTTTTGTTTATCAAATAAGTCAGGATTGTTCATTACAAATAACAGAGAGTTGTTCATCACATAAGTTAGTATTGTTTATCACATAAGTAAGGATTGTTCATTACAAATAACTGAGTGTATGTTCATCACATAAGTAAGGATTGTTCATTACAAATAACTGAGTGTATGTTCATCACATAAGTAAGGATTGTTCAGGGAGAAGCCAAATAAAGACATGCACAAATCTGTTGACTTATTTTGTTAATAAAATTGTGTTGAAATTGAAATTGAAGCGGTGTCCATTACAAATAATACAATACGCATAAGTAAAGGTTACTCATTACA
>NW_018464835.1:0-531 GCF_002113885.1 Mizuhopecten yessoensis
GGGTAAAAGCATCAACAGTGATGAGCCTGTGTTTATGTTTGTAGGCAGGAGGTGGGTAAAAGCATCAATAGTGATGAGGCTGTGTTTATGTTTGTAGGAAGGAGCTGGGTAAAAGCATCAATAGTGATGGGGCTGTGTTTATGTTTGTAGGGGGGAGCTGGGTAAAAGCATCAATAGTGATGCGGCTGTGTTTATGTTTGTAGGCAGGAGGTGGGTAAAAGCATCAATAGTGATGGGGCTGTGTTTATGTTTGTAGGCAGGAGCTGGGTAAAAGCATCAACAGTGATGAGCCTGTGTTTATGTTTGTAGGAGGGAGCTTGGTAAAAGCATCAACAGTGATGAGGGTGTGTTTATGTTTGTGGGAGGGAGCTGGGTGAAAGCATCAACAGTGATGAGGCTGTGTTTATGTTTGTAGGAAGGAGCTGGGTAAAAGCATCAACAGTGATGAGGCTGTGTTTATGTTTGTTGGCAGGAGTTGGGTAAAATCATCAACAGTGGTGAGGCTGTGTTTATGTTTGTAGGAGGGAGCTG
>NW_018464836.1:0-531 GCF_002113885.1 Mizuhopecten yessoensis
TCCAACAGAAGCAATATAATCGTACAATATGTTCTATCTATCTGTTTATGTGACTGCTCCAACAGAATAAATATAACCATACAATATGTTCTATCTATCTATATGTGTGTCTGCTCCAACAGAAGCAATATAATCGTACAATATGTTCTATCTATCTATATGTGTGTCTGCTCCAACAGCATCAATATAACCGTACACTATGATCTATCTATCTGTATATGTGACTGCTCCAACAGATTCAATGTAACCATACAACATGTTTTATATATCTATATGTGTGTCTGCTCCAACATAATCAATATAACCGTTCAATATGTTCTATCTATCTGTTTATGTGACTGCTCCAACAGAATCAATATAACCGTACACTATGATCTATCTATCTGTATGTGTGACTATTCCAACAGATTCAATATAACCGTACAACATGGTCTATCTATCTGTATGTGCGAATGCTCCAACAGAATCAATATAACCATGTAATACGTTTTATCTATCTATATGTGTGTCTGCTCCAACAGAATCAATATA
>NW_018464837.1:0-531 GCF_002113885.1 Mizuhopecten yessoensis
TAAAAAACAATGTCGGCTCTATCCCTGGAACTATACCTAAGTAAGGAAAACGGTGTTGGTTCTATCCCTGGAACTCTACCTAAGTAAGAGAAACAGTGTTGTCTCTATCCCTGGAACTCTACCTTAGGAAGAGAAACAGTGTTGTCTCTATCCCTGGAACTTACCTAAGTAAGGAAAACGGTGTTGGTTCTATCCGTGGAACTCTACCTAAGTAAGAGTAACAGTGTTGGTTCTATCCGTGGAACTCTACCTAAGTAAGAGTAACAGTGTTGGTTCTATCCATGGAACTATACCTTAAAGTAAGGGAAACAGTGTTGGCTTTATCCCTGGAACTATAGCTAAGTAAGAGAAACAGTGTTCGCTCTATCCCTGGAACTATAACTAAGTAAGAGAAACAATGTTGGCTCTATTGCTGGAACTATACCTAAGTAAGAGAAACAATGTTGGCTCTATTCCTGGAACTAAATCTAAGTAAGAGAAACGGTATTGGCTCTATCCCTGGAACTATACCTAAGTAAGGGAAACGGTATT
>NW_018464838.1:0-531 GCF_002113885.1 Mizuhopecten yessoensis
TTTTATGAACAGTAACTTAGTCATAATCTCCGTTTTATGTACTGTTATACCATGTTATAGTTATTAAGCGGAAACTGCAGATAATGACGTTTTTCGTTAATCAAGGGGCCATAACTCTGCCAACTGGTGTCCGATTGAAGTGGTACTTGACCGAGCCCTTAATGCGTTGAACCCTGTTACTAAGTTTGAAGACAGTCGGATAATATTTGCAAGAGTTAATGAATGGAAACGGCAGAAATGGTCATCGAACTTGGCCAAGCCCTAAAGGTATTTAACCCTGTGACCAAGTTTGAAGAAAATCAGTAAACATTCGGAATCGTTATTGCACGGAAACGAAACGCAGCAGATAGTTATGTTTTTGTTATTCAAGGGGCCATAACTCCGCCAAATGGGGTCCGCTGAAAGTGGTCATCGAACTTGGCCAAGCCGTAAAGGTGTTTAATCCTGTGATCAAGTTTGAAGAAAAATCAGTTAACATTTGTAATAGTTATTGCACGGAAACGAAACGCAGCAGATAGTTATGTTTTTGTT
>NW_018464839.1:0-531 GCF_002113885.1 Mizuhopecten yessoensis
GAAAAAAACCCATACATGTATTGTCTTTTGTGATATTTCAAAAGCATTTTATATGGTTTGGCATAATGGTTTGTACATAAAGTTAAAATCCTATGGAATAGGCGGAGAGTTATTGGTCTGGTTAAAGGATTATATACATCAAAGGCAGCAAAAAGTATGTGTTAATGAGTCTTTCTCGAAAGTAGGTTCTACTGATGCACGGGTTCCCCAAGGTTCTATCTTAGGTCCTCTATTATTTTTTAATTTATGTCAACGATATAGCTTCGTCTTTTCGCAGATGACACCTCTCTCCAATGCTCTTCCTCTTCCTGTCTTGAAATTCAAACTATCCTTAAATAAAGACCTTGAATCTTTAAACTCGTGGGCTAAAACTTGGCTGGTAACGTTTAATCTGGACAAAACTGACGTACTTTTTTTTCTCCAATAGAAATGACGTAGATGCTTTATTAGAATTGGAATTTGACGGGAACATTTTAGACTTTTCAAATAGTCACAAGCATTTAGGTGTTACTCTCAACTCCAGTGTCAAAT
>NW_018464840.1:0-531 GCF_002113885.1 Mizuhopecten yessoensis
GGCTGATTTCAGAAAAGGACGTTTTTACCTGGAACATTTAACTTTTAGCTAATTACTTTGGTTAATGGGATTCATTTAAAATCGTTTTCCAGGGAGGATTTTTCTAGTGATGGTTTTATGTTGTGTTTAACACAAAACAATTACATGTGTACATTAACAGGAAACTGACTGATGTCCTGTTAAAATTTTAGATTTATATGAGTTGGAATCAGGGGCGTTTCTAGGATATTTGAAAGAGGGGGGCATAGAATCAAAAATTGTTTGGACCTTTTTTTTGTTAAAAAAACATAAAATAATTGTGATATAAATGCACTAATGTAACAGTTCCTGACTTGGAGCATGTATATTTTATAGTTAAAGTGTCGAGGTGTTTATGTTATGCGTACGCCCATTAAGCTCTCACCTGGACCCGCCCCTGGGAATTCTATTGCACTTTTGTAACCATAATTATCATGATGATATTGTGATAATTATTATTAATATTATTATTATTATTTATTCATTCCCTGACACCACTAGTGATCAGTGTAA
>NW_018464841.1:0-531 GCF_002113885.1 Mizuhopecten yessoensis
TGAATCTAACTGTGTATTATCCAAGCAAACACCTACTCGCAATTAAATCATACCTATCATATCTCAGATCTGCTACTACTTTGTCGGTTCACTGTGACACTAGTATTGTCCTTAAAAATAGGCTATCGCTACAATCTTGAAAAGATGCTTAGTCAAAGCCAATCTATTGAAACTTAAAGTAATTTTTGCGTATACATCAATTGGAAACGATTAGCGGTATATCAGTTAAACTTTTGTACATAGCAGGAGATTTACAATACACATAATACATCATGTGATTTTAAAATAATTAAATGTACCGTGGACTGTTTTGAAATGTTTTTCATATGATCTGATCATAATAGAATTGTCGCCGTAATAGCGTCGCCACCCTTATCACACAACACAGCAGTGGAGGTCCTGGATGTATGCCATATACGCCTTTAATTACCACTACAACAATACACATACAAAACTGTAAAAACCGTGCTAGAACGCCGTGGTTAGACCTTGACATCACTATTGTCCTGCTATTATGGTATCGTGTGATTT
>NW_018464842.1:0-217 GCF_002113885.1 Mizuhopecten yessoensis
CATCAATATACTGTACAGACATGTACTTACTGAGTAACGTCAATATACTGTACAGACATTACTTACTGAGTAACGTCAATATACTGTACAGACATGTACTTACTGATAACATCACTATACTGTACAAACATGTACTTACTGATAACATCAATATACTGTACAGACATGTACTTACTGATAACATCAATATACTGTACAGACATGTACTTACTGATAA
>NW_018464842.1:337-531 GCF_002113885.1 Mizuhopecten yessoensis
ATGTACTTACTGATACCATCAATATACTGTACAGACATGTACTTACCGAGTAACATCAATATACTGTACAGACATGTACTTACTGAGTAACATCAATATACTGTACAGACATGTACTTACTTATAACATCAATATACTGTACAAACATTTACTTACTGAATAACATTAATATACTGTACAGACATGTACTTACT
>NW_018464843.1:0-531 GCF_002113885.1 Mizuhopecten yessoensis
TCACTTTCTCAACTCTCACTTTACTCATTACCACCGATTGATCTTTCACACACTGACCCTTTTTACAGTGTTTCACACACTGACCCTTTTTTACAGTGTTTCATACACTGACCCTTTTTTACAGTGTTTCATACACTGACCCTTTTCTACAGTGTTTCACACACTGACCCTTTCTTACAGTGTTTCACACATTGACCCTATTTTACAGTGTTTCACACACTGACCCTTTTTTACCGTGTTTCATACACTAACCCTTTTTTACCGTGTTTCACACACTGACCCTTTTTACAGTGTTTCACACACTGACCCTTTTTTACAGTGTTTCACACACNACTATAGTGTTTCACACACTGACCCTTTTTTACAGTGTTTCACACACTGACCCTTTTTACAGTGTTTCACACACTGACCCTTTTTTACAGTGTTTCATATACTGACCCTTTTTTACAGTGTTTTACACACTGACACTTTTTTACAGTGTTTCATACACTGACCCTTTTTTACCGTGTTTCACACACTGACTCTTTTGTA
>NW_018464844.1:0-130 GCF_002113885.1 Mizuhopecten yessoensis
ACTATTTTGTTCATTGTGTACTACATCCGTGGTTAATATTTTGTTAATTGTGTACTACAACCGTGGTTAATATTTTGTTCATTGTGTACTACATCCGTGGTAACTATTTTGTTCATTGTGTAATACACCC
>NW_018464844.1:351-531 GCF_002113885.1 Mizuhopecten yessoensis
TACTACACCCGTGGTAACTATTTTGTTCATTGTGTACTACACCCAAGGTTACTATTTTGTTCATTGTGTACTACATCCGTGGTTTCTATTTTGTTGATTGTGTACTACACCCGTGGTAACTATTTTGTTCATTGGGTACTACACCCCAGGTTACTATTTTGTTCATTGTGTACTACACCC
>NW_018464845.1:0-531 GCF_002113885.1 Mizuhopecten yessoensis
AACTTACAGTGACCAACCTTACGATACCAGATTTAAAACGTACAGAGGCCAACCTTACGATACAAGATTTACAACGTACAGTGACCAACCTTACGATACCAGATTACAACTTACAGTGACCAACCTTACGATACAAGATTTACAACGTACAGTGACCTACCTTACGATACCAGATTTACAACTTACAGTGACCACCCTTACGATTCCAGATTTACAACTTACAGTGACCAACCTTACAAAACCAGATTTACAACTTACAGTGTTCGACCTTACGAAACCAGATTTACAACTTACAGTGTTCAACCTTACGAAACCAGAACCAGATTTACAACTTACAGTGACCAACCTTACGTTACCAGATTTACAACGTACAGTGACCAACCTTACGATACCAGATTTACAACTTACAGTGACCAACCTTACGAAACCAGATTTACAACTTACAGTGACCAACCTTACAAAACCAGATTTACAACTTACAGTGTTCAACCTTACGAAACCAGATTTACAACTTACAGTGACCAACCTTAC
>NW_018464846.1:0-195 GCF_002113885.1 Mizuhopecten yessoensis
TGGACCAATATTTGTTTAATTTCCATTGGAAGTAATTCAGTTTGGCTTAGCATTATCAGTGTTAGGTAGCAGTTTGATGGTATGCACCTATGAGCCCTGACTGACCCCCAGGGGCTGATGGGTGGGGCCAAAAAGGGTTGAATTGACTGAAATTTCAAAAATCTTCTTCTCAAGACCCAGATATGGTAGAATCAA
>NW_018464846.1:244-531 GCF_002113885.1 Mizuhopecten yessoensis
TTTCCCCCTGGGGAGGGGGTAAACTTTACTATAGTTTATATAGGGAAATCACATTTTGGACCAACATTTGTTTAATTTCCATTGGAAGTAATTCAATTTGGGTTAGCATCATCAGTATTAGGTAGCAGTTTGATAATAAGCACAAATCAGCACTGACTGACCCCCAGGGGCTGATGGGTGGGGCCAAAAAGGGTTGAATTGACATACTCTTCATAGATGGAAGGGTCTTAAGGTTTATGATCTGACCCTAGGGTCTCACGTTTACCGCCTGGGGAAGGAGGGGGGGG
>NW_018464847.1:0-531 GCF_002113885.1 Mizuhopecten yessoensis
AAATACCTGTTTTGTATGGCAGTATGTTAAAAGTATTACAGCCCTATCTGTGTATATACATGGCCATTATATTGAAGAGTGATATATGTTGTACTCTTACAGTTTATCTGATTATATAAACTATATTTATTTTAAAACAATTATGAAACAAAATCTTTCAACATATATCAATTGCTCCTATTGGCCTGTATGTTATAGCACTGGGGATCTTAATGTGGGAGGAAACTGTATACCATTTCACATCTGATCAGGGAATCAAACCCTGCTGCCTTGATGAAGGGCGAGTGTGATATGATCCACTGCCCAACCCGACTGCACTCATTATCTTTTTCTATGCTGAACAAAAGAAAGTTACTTTTACTCCCTTGGTCCAACTGCATCAAGATTCAATGTCAAACTTGGATGTCAATTGATTTTTAAAACAAATTCTTATAAAGATTTGTTTTAAAATTATTTGATTTTAGATAAAAAAAAAAAATCTGATTGTTTTTAATAATAGCCCTTTTTACAACAGAATACACATGTTTTGAT
>NW_018464848.1:0-531 GCF_002113885.1 Mizuhopecten yessoensis
AGCGTTACATGTATCACAGTGTTAAACCATTTACAACATTACATAAATCACAGTGTTAAACCGTCTTCAACATTACATGTATCACAGTGTTAAACATCTACAACTTCACATGTATCACGGTGATAAACATCTACAAATTTACATGTATCACAGTGCACGTGTTAAACCGTCTACAACTTTACAGGTCTCACCGTATTAAACATCTACAGGATTACATGTATCTAGGAGCTAAACAGTCTACAACTTTACAGGTATCAGCGTATTAACCATCTACATATGTACATGTATCACAGTGTTAAACCATCTACAGCATTACATGTATCACAGTGTTAAATCATCTAAAACCTAACATGTATCACAATGTTAAACCGTCTACACCATTACATGTATCACAGTGTTAAACCATCTACAGCATTACATGTATCACAGTGTTACACCATCTATAACATTACAGGTANGAAACATCTACAACTTTTTATGTATCATAGTGTTAAACTATCTACAAATTACATGTATCACAGTCTTCAACCT
>NW_018464849.1:0-531 GCF_002113885.1 Mizuhopecten yessoensis
CAAATGGAACGAAACGAGGAATTGGAAATTACTAGTGAGTGAGAGTCCCCACACTATTCAGTGTAATAATATCTCGGGTCTACACTATTCAGTGTAATTATATCTCGGATCTACACTATTTAGTGTAATTATATCCCAGGTCTACACTATTCTGTGTAATTATATCTCAGGTATACACTATTCAGTGTAATAATAGCTCGGGTCTACACTATTCAGTGAAATTATATCTCGAGTCTACCCTATTCAGTGAAATTATATCTCGAGTCTACCCTATTCAGTGTAATTATATCTAATCATATCTCAGGTCTACACTATTCAGTGTAATTATAACTTAGGCCTATACTATTCAGTGTAATTATCTCTCGGGTCTACACTATTTAGTGCACTTAGATCTCAGGTATACACTATTCAGTGTAATTATAACTTAGGCCTACACTATTCAGTGTAATTATATTTCAGGTCAATGTTATACTAATACAGTGTAACTATATCTCAGGTCTACACTATTCAGTGTAATTATATCTCGGGTCT
>NW_018464850.1:0-531 GCF_002113885.1 Mizuhopecten yessoensis
TGATAGACTGCCTAGGACCACCTACCTCAGAATAAAGTGTGCCTTAATAGACTGCCTAGGACCACCTACCTCAGAATAAAGTGTGTCTTGATAGACTGCCTAGGACCACCTACCTCAGAATAAAGTGTACCATGATAGACTGCCTTGGACCACCTACCTCAGAAACAAGTGTGCATTGATAGACTGCCTTGGACCACCTACCTCAGAATAAAGTGCGCCTTGATAGACTGCCTAGGACCAACTACCTCAGAATACAGTGTGCCTTGAAAGACTGCCTTGGACCACCTACCTCAGAATAAAGTGTGCCTTGATAGACTGCCTAGGACCACCTACCTTAGAATAAAGTGTGCCTTGATAGACTGCCTTGGACCACCTACCTCAGAAACAAGTGTGCATTGATAGACTGCCTTGGGCCACCTACCTCAGAACAAAGTGTGNATAGACTGCCTTGGACCACCTACCTAAGAAACAAGTGTGCATTGATATACTGCCTTGGGCCACCTACCTCAGAACAAAGTGTGAATTGATAGA
>NW_018464851.1:0-531 GCF_002113885.1 Mizuhopecten yessoensis
ACAATCTAGGCTTGCAACAGGCACATTTTCCATTCAAAACGCATAACCACATATAAATGCATTTTAACATTCTAAACAGGTCGTCAAGAATATAATAAACATGCTTAAATACCGATTTTAAAATCGTAAACAAAACCACGTGTTTCTTACCTCGCTATTCATTTTTGTTGTGTTCCGAATTATCACGTGACTCGTTTTCGGAAACTTCTGTTGAATATTCATCAGCAATGGCGCGTAGAACCAGCGGAACGATTCAAATTTACATTTATTATGAGGACAGATTTCTAGTGTTTGGTGGCAAGACGAATCGACAACTTTGGTTGGATATTCTAATTATGTATTGATTTAAAGGTATATCAATTTCTCTGTCAATCTGTGAAAAATGCAAAAAAAACCACGTTTCCGGCGTCATGTATCTCTGGAATCTACTAAGAATCCGGTTATGCCGGATTTGGCTTTAAATTTTCTATACGACTCAAACACCGGACGACCTTCACCGCCATAGTTGACGATAGCAACTGTTCAAGTTAG
>NW_018464852.1:0-531 GCF_002113885.1 Mizuhopecten yessoensis
ATACTTTATACCAAATGAGATTGTTTAGCAACGGTATGTTCTGTGGAAAAAAAATTGTTAATTTACTGTGCTACACATTCTCAAAATTAAGAAGATAATTTTATGTTTGAAGTTTACAACGGCTTAGCCTAACAGGTTTTTTGTTGAAAATTAACTGTATGATTATATGTATGATCATAAAAATGTGAATATAAGGCAACAAAGCCTGAATTCTCACCTTTTCCTTACTCCTATAAATACGAGTACAGCAATGATACCCAGAAACAGTAATGCACATCCTATTCCAGCATAAGCTCCATGGGAAAGTGTCATGCTGTTATCCTTGTTCTTTACTTTTGTCACTTTGCTGGGATCAACAGAGTCACCATCGCCAGAGTGACCTTTTACCGGANGACCTTTTACCGGATTCTTCCCAGGTCCGGTGTCAATGGGATTAATGTGCACAGGAATTTCTGTATCAGGAGAGAGACAGTATCATGAAGTAAAGGGCAACCAGTTTAAATTTTTACCACGACCAATGGCTTATCAATC
>NW_018464853.1:0-531 GCF_002113885.1 Mizuhopecten yessoensis
ATCTGTCAGTCCTGTATCACACTACAACTCATCACTATACTATATGTGTCAGTCCTGTATCACATTACAACTCATCACTATGCTATATCTGTCAGTCCTGTATCACACTAAAACTCATCCCTATACTATATCTGTCAGTTCTGTATCACACTACAACTCATCTCTAGACTATATGTGTCAGTCTTGTATCACACTACAACTCATCACTACGCTCTATATGTCAGTTCTGTATCACACTACAACTCATAACTATGCTCTATATGTCAGTCCTGTATCACATTACAACTCATCACTATACTATATCTGTCGGTCCTGTATCACACTACAACTCATCTCTATTCTATATGGGTCAGTCCTGTATCACCCTACAACTCATCTCTATACTATATCTGTCAGTCCTGTATCACACTACAACTCATCACTATGCTCTGTATGTCAGTTCTGTATCACACTACAACTCATCTCTATACTATATGTGTCAGTCCAGTATCACACTACAACTCATCACTATGCTATATCTGTCAGTCCTGT
>NW_018464854.1:0-531 GCF_002113885.1 Mizuhopecten yessoensis
CATTGATGAAGTTTGTTTTTTATTATGAACAACAAGGTTTTGACACTCGGTACACTTTACAGTCTAAAGCTTTATCGTAAATTCTTTTGACAAATTTCATGCTAGTCTACTAACGATGTTCATAAACACGGAATGGCGAGATGTCGTACTTTTTCGTTTTATTTGTATCAAATTATTAAAAATAGGTGACAAAATAAAATTCGAACACTATGATTTAGACGATGTTTTGATGCTGGATTAATGCTATTGAAACCAATATTTTACTTCGAGGTGTCCGAGTTTTTCTACTTTTCAGGGTTCGAATCATCAGAGTTTTATTTACTAAGATAAAGAAGAGATTTGGCTGGGGACGGATGAATACTTCGAGATAAACGGGGTCTTCGAGTTAAAAGAGTTCGAGACATCGAGGTTCGATTATATATTTGTGTAACTGTATGTATGTATGTATTTACATGTAACTGATTGCCGCCCGGCTATCTTTGTTAAGCATTTATTAGTCAACTTTATATGTAAATGCCTCCTTTCTAACAA
>NW_018464855.1:0-531 GCF_002113885.1 Mizuhopecten yessoensis
TTAGATATTTAAAAATGTATCAACCGCGTCGCACGTATATACATCTTCTGAACTTTGTATGAATTATACCGATAATTCAGTCTTTTACAGGTACCTCCATAGTTAACACATCCAAAATGGACTGATTTCTACTAAACTGTAATGTTATCCCTGATCGTTCTAATCTTGCCGATGTTAAATTTCACTATCGCAACATCCCTGCTCCTCCAAGCGGCATTGCTTACATGTTGTAGTTTATTCTGTGTTCAATCGTTTATTCTGAATACAATCATGTCCGTGAAAGTATCGACTGACGACGGAGAAACTAACAACACAGGATTTCCAAAGATAAAAAACCCTAAAAGGTCACGGGAACGATTTGTCTTAGAAGTTATGGTTGTATTAGTACTAATCACCGGCAAATGATATCANGATATCAGGTAGCGATATGGAGTGATGAATCAAAATACAAAAACATGTCGGACTATAAAACGAACCGTACGCCCATCATATTTGCACGATCACTATTTTGCGCTGTCACACACACTGTCA
>NW_018464856.1:0-531 GCF_002113885.1 Mizuhopecten yessoensis
GACCAGTATTTCTATCTTTAAAAACATACTTTTTTTTTTTTTTTTTCCAATTTGCTCCCAATGTGACATGTGAAATATGTCGTTTATTTCAACGAAACTTACATAATTATAAACAGTAAGGTATTTTGTTCTATATATCTGAAAATAACATGTTAATTTTCTCTCAATATCTAATTATATATGAAAAACCGTGATTTTCACGGTTGACTGCGGCGTACAAGTTTTACCCCCTTGAAATAAACATTATCGTCAATTTCTAATTTATTAGATGATAAATTTACATTTTATTAACTGTCACATTTAGAAAAAAATGTTTGAAATTATTGTATAATTTTATAAAAAAAATATAAACGATCGCGTTAATGAGATATTAAAATATCTCTATATGCCTGGTACGGGGTTTTGGGACGGGAGCGGGAGCGGGGTACAAGATTTACCTACCACCGTCTAAATATGGGTGTCATGACCAAATATGGAAATTATAGCAAACATGACCGCATCAGTAGTAATACTATATTTGGCCGTGAAGGC
>NW_018464857.1:0-531 GCF_002113885.1 Mizuhopecten yessoensis
CACTACTGTTTATGGGTAGTTTCCCCTACAGAAGAAAATTCCCCTATTTCAACAAGAAAATAGCTGTTTTCTACAATTTGAAGCTTAAAATTGTTTAAAAATTGAAATATACTGCACACATGTATGTCGGACAAAACATTTATCTTTTACCTTCATGACGCTAGAGCCTTGTATCAAGATTTTAATTTCCCCCAAATCTGAAAAAGGGTAATTTCCCCTTAAACCTAGATTGATCCCTGACATACATGTACATATGCATAATTTGAAATTTGTTACATAATTTTATTACACATGCAAGGCAAATAGATTGTTGGAATTTGTATACTTTTTCATTCTGTAACCTTTTTATTTTTTGAGTTGTCCCTCGGGAGAATGTATGGGTGGGATTACAAAATTTCTTGTACATCGACAACAACATTCTTTTTTAACATATATATATGTATTTCAGTGGAAAATCTACAAGGAGACCAGTAATTTACAAAGACTCTTGATTGTTTCTCATTTTACATTATAATATAACCTTCCATTGTA
>NW_018464858.1:0-531 GCF_002113885.1 Mizuhopecten yessoensis
TTCAAGATTATTTCAGCACTGGCCGCCTATGTATTTCCCTTGGTTTTCATTTACAGTTAGAATATGGCTAATTATCTCTTCAAACTGATCATATACAGAAAATGTTTCTTTAGGTAATGCCCTCCTTTGTCTTTTTACATAAATCATGACATAGTCGACAAGGCAACTTGGTACTGGGCGCCGCCATTATTATTTACATGCACAGGGACTTGGTATTCATTTCTAATCCTCAGTTCACATATATGTGTTTTATATAATGTATGATATAAAAACAATAAGTGGACCATAGGATGATAATTCGTGCCAAATCCCTGTGCCAGGTTCAATAATTTGAAAGCTTAGAGAACAAGGCTAAACCGCTAAGGTTGAATACATGAATATGTGAATACAAAATGAACGCTTGACTAGCAAAGATGAGATGTTACAGGCTGGACAGATAAGGACAACAAAAACAGTCTGAAAACATGTATGGAAGATGTTTTTCTTAGGGAGGCTGTATAAACACATTATGAATATGTAAAATCATGATGG
>NW_018464859.1:0-531 GCF_002113885.1 Mizuhopecten yessoensis
GTTGAGGTTTTGTTTAATCAGGGAACTATGCAATAATTAAATGCAATTCGCATTTACGTGACATTTCGTGGATTAGACCTAGATTTACATGGTCAGTTCCGTCGAATTTAATGGCATTATTGACACTTTATTTGCTTTTGTTGCGTCATGAACGAATACTTTGTTACAACGACGAAACAACACTACAATAACCAAAAGTGGAAAAGGAGTCAACTGGTCGTAACAATATTGAACATCTGGAAAGTTTTACTATTTATTAAACATTTAAACGTTTCATTTGGACATGAGAAAGTTACTTGAAAGCAGATATTTTTTTTATATATACATGTATAAGTAATATATTTAGAGGCGAGCCTCTCAGGAAGAATCGCGTCTATTTGTTTTGTCTTTCCGGTACCTGTAGGCATATTATNCATCATTATGCGATGTCGAGTTATATTTGTTTTTTTATCAATACTACAGAAACTACTGTATATAACGATACAGTATTGACTATATTATATGATATTCAATAAAACACAATATCCATAG
>NW_018464860.1:0-531 GCF_002113885.1 Mizuhopecten yessoensis
TTATGCCTTTTAATTCTTCAGAAGAAGCTGTTTGAACTGTTTGCCGTGACCTTGAAAGTAGGTCAAGGTCATTTTCATTCAAGCCAAATATAGAGATTATATACCTTTCAGTTCTTCAGAAGAAATCGTTTGAAGTGTCCGACACATTTGACTCCTGTGACCTTGAAAGAAGGTCAAGGTCATTTTCATTCTCAAACTTTGTCGGGCTCTATCCAAGGAAGCCATCAATCAAAAATAAAGATTCTATACCTTTCAGTTCTTCAGAAGAAGTCATTTGAAACCTTTGACATATATGACCCCTGTGACTTTGAAAGTAGGTCAAACTAGTTTTCATTCTCAAACTTTGTTGGGCACTATCCCAGGAAGCCACCAGCCAAATATAAAGATTATATACCTTTCAGTTCTTCAGAAGAAGTCGTTTGAAGTGTTTGACACATTTGACACCTGTCACCTTGAAAGAAGGTCAAGGTAATTTTCATTCTCAAACTTTTTTAGGCTCCATCCAAAGAAGCCATCAGCCAAATATGAAGA
>NW_018464861.1:0-531 GCF_002113885.1 Mizuhopecten yessoensis
TCACATTGCCCTAGCATATATAAATCTGAAGTGTTGTAACTTAAAATTCCCCCAGATTTAAAAACTGACACATATTAATTTTATTGTTTATAATGGTGTACAAGAATAAGATGTTAAATTGCATTGGTTAATCATAATTTATTTCATTTGCATACCATTTTACCCAAAGGTGTTTATACCCAACTGCGAAATTTGTGTGTGGGCGGGGGAGGAGATATATTTACACCAGTATGCACCTGAGGGATATGCATAAAAAGAAATCAAAGTCTAAGTTATGTTTTTCTTTCCTTTCTAATTTTTCCCTAAAAGGTGGCAACTTTATTAGAAATCTAAAAGGTTTATATAAAAATTCAAGTAAATAAAATCATTTTGGCTAAGTGATACATCTATTTTAGTAAAATATATATGTTCCTATGATGGAAATAATGAAGTATATATATACATGTACTAATGATTTAACAGGTTACCACTCTTTATCTTTATAAAATGAATATATCAAAGCATACTTTAACGTTTTTCAATTTCGTTTAA
>NW_018464862.1:0-531 GCF_002113885.1 Mizuhopecten yessoensis
CAGGGAGGAGACTGATGTGAGAATAGTAATGAGAGGGACAGTCATTCATGAATGTCTTCCAGTGGGGTTAAAGGCTAAAAGATTGTCACCAAGTTGGCAACATATGCCTGCTACCTCTACAAAAATACTTGCAAGTACCTTCCCTGCATACTTCTAGATGTAATTAATCTCATACTGGTGATCTATCCAAACAAAGGAATGATGACATACTGTGTTTGAAATCTACTTCTTCGGTTAATAGTGCATTTCAGTGACTATTCTATTCAGTCCATTTGTACTGGCCTAAGGACTGTCTTTCTGTGACTGTACACGTTTTATAGTTTTTTTATCATGTCAAAGTGTTTACTGGATGTAGAGTGTGAGGCTAAAATGTGTAGTGTTAGGCGATGAGTATCAAACTTTTCTTTGGCTAATAAAATGATGGGAAATGAACAAAACTTTTTATTTATTATCTACAAAAATTAAGAAAATAGTATTAATAATAGAAATAACTTATTATGTGTCTGAACAAAACTGCCTGTTTTATTTTCT
>NW_018464863.1:0-531 GCF_002113885.1 Mizuhopecten yessoensis
TGCACAACAAAGTACCAAGGGAAACCTACATTACATATTTGGGAATGATCCCTTGAGTACTTAATGAGAAAAAGCAATAACAAACTTTTAATGTCACAATCCAAGATGGTGTGTGCTTTTGTCCATTTTGTTTATCAAATCAGTCTGAAAATTAAACATACACAAATACAGACCACGGGGAACCTACATAGCAAATTTGAGAATGATCACTCCAGTACTTCATGAAAAATAGCGATAACAAACATTCACTATCAAAATCCAAGATGGCTTCTTGTCGGCCATTTTGTTTATCTGATCAGTCTCAAAAGTAAATATGCACTACTAGGGACCAAGGGAAACCTACATATAAAGTTTTAGAAAGATCTTTCTGGTACTTCCTCAGAAAAAGCGATAACAAGAATTGTTTCGGGACGGACGACGGAAGGACGGACCACGGACGCAGAGCGATTTGAATAGCCCACCATCAAATGATAGTGGGCTAAAAATACACACCATTCAGGCGAAAAGGAATTACGGTTCTCCAGTTTACAC
>NW_018464864.1:0-531 GCF_002113885.1 Mizuhopecten yessoensis
CATGAACATGCTACTGATCACATATCACCATCCTTAGCATTTTTTATTTTTTTTATATATTTGACTCCTGTGACCTTGAATATAGTTCAAGGTCAATCTTTTGAACAAACTTTTCAAACCTTCCATACCAGCATGCTACTGGCTAAATGTAATCATCCTAGCCATCTTTTTAGGAGAAGTCGTTTAAGTTTTTGACATATTTGACACTTGTGACCTTGAATATGGGTAACGGTTATTCATATGAACAAACTTGGTTGTCCTTCATGTTAAAATATTTTATCATATTTGACCTTTGTGACCTTGAATTTTAGTCGACGTCAATCATTTGAACAACATGTTAACCCTTCATCCAAGCATGCCACTGGCCAAATATTAACACCTTAGGCCTTTTGGTATTTCAGTTGAAGTCATTTCATTANATTTCATTATTTTAAACATATTTGATCTATGTGACCTTGAAAATGCGCAAAGGTCAGTCATTTGAAAAAAATTGGTTGTCCTTCATGCCTGCCTGCCTCTAGCAAAACATCA
>NW_018464865.1:0-531 GCF_002113885.1 Mizuhopecten yessoensis
TATATTATTTGCAACATGAAAGGCACATAAAAACCGGAATTTTCACAATATCTTAGTTGGGATATGCATACAACTGTAGCTGTCAACTCTCCGTCATTAGGAGGGAGACTCTCTCATTTTGACCCAAATTTGCCAATCTCCCACGAAACTCCCTCATTCAAGTCCAAACTCACACAAAATCAAAATCTACACCTTGTGGCCATACGATCTCCTAGTTACATCAGGGTGTGTGTAATGATCATAACACGTGTGTCTCGATAAAATGAATGGGTTTTGTTTAGTTATTTTGATACATAAAAAGGCAAAGATAAATTGAGCAAAGCAGTTTCACGTATTTCCTCCCTCATTCGAAATGTGGAATGTGGAGGTTTCAGAGGTTGACACCTATGGATATGCAACAACTTTACGATCAATAAAGACTTTTGAATTGATCGAGTATCGAAGTATATCAGTCAACAGATGTTTAGTGAACAGATGTAATGATTTACTTTGGATTTTGCTTCGTGTATCGCGGAGGAAAGTACAGCTGAA
>NW_018464866.1:0-531 GCF_002113885.1 Mizuhopecten yessoensis
GTGGCACTAAGAAAGATAGCAAGCAACATGTTTTGATAACAGGTGCAGATGTTGCACTTAGAAAGATAGCAACATGTTCTAATAATTGGTGAATGATGTGGCACTAAGAAAGATAACAACAGGCTTTAATAATGGGTGTATGATGTGGCACTAAGAAAGGTTACAAAGGCTTTAATAATGGGTGTATGATGTAGTACTAAGAAAGATATCAACATGTTTTGATAATGGGTGTATGATGTGGCACTAAGAAAAGTGGCAAGGGGTTCTAATAATAGGTTTATGATGTGGCGCTAAGAAAGATAGGAACCTGTTCTAATAATTGGTATATGATGTGGCACTAAGAACGATAGCAACATGTTTTGATAATGGGTGTATGATTGTTACTAAAAAAGGTGGCAACAGGCTTTAATACTGTGTGTATGATGTGGCACTAAGAAAAGCGGTAAGGCGTTCTAAAAATAGGTTTATGATGTGGCACTAAGATAAATAGCAACATGCTTTAATAATGGGAGTATGATGTGGCACTAAGAA
>NW_018464867.1:0-531 GCF_002113885.1 Mizuhopecten yessoensis
GCGTCCTCTGTAGAGGCCATGACCCACTGTTACATCTGAGTAAAGTGTCCTCTGTAGAGGCCAAAACCTACTGTTACATCTAAGTAAAGCGTCCTATGTAGCCGCTATGGCCTACTGTTATCTCTGAAGTAAGCCTCCTCAGAAGCGGAAGTTGCCTACTGTTATTTCTGAAGTAAGCGTCCTCTGTAGCGACCGTGGCCTACTGTTACATCTGAAGTAAGCGTCCTCTGTAGCTACCGTCGCCTACTGTTACATCTGAGTAAAACGTCCTCTGTAGCGACCGTGGTCTACTTTTACATCTGAGTAAAGCGTCCTCTGTAGCGACCGTGGCTTACTGTTACATCTGAGTAAAGCGTCCGCTGTAGCGACCGTGGCATGCTGTTACATCTGAGTAAAGCGTCCGCTGTAGCAGCCATGACCTACTGTCACAACTGAAGTAAAACGTCCTCTGTAGCGAGCGTGGACTACTGTTATTTCTGAAGTAATCGTCCTCTGTATGGGCCGTGGCCTACTGTTATCTCTGAAGTAAGC
>NW_018464868.1:0-531 GCF_002113885.1 Mizuhopecten yessoensis
TTTTTTTTTAGAGGAGTTAATGGCATGTCATCAAATGCAAAAAAATGATATGTCGGTGTGCTCCTTTTTTCAGAATAGTCCTTTGAAAATCAGTGGTATTTTTGAACAATTCTTGAAGATGAAACATGTTTTAAGCATTATTTAGTTTGAAATATCATTTATTTTACAAAAACATTATGTAACTTCCATTTTTTCTATTTAATTATGTATTTTATATCCACTGTTTGAAAAAAATACAACAAAGCTAAAATTTAATTATTCAAATTAATATTTTATTCTTAAAACTCGAAAATCTATTTTTCTGTCAATAACACAAAATTTCACACAAAATTAATATATTTGACCACCTGATTTTTTTTTCCTGTATTTAACTTTTTTTCATACTTTGCCAGTATGTAGTGCTTACCGAACTAAAACATTTTTTTCAAAGAAAAAGATAGGTCGGTGAATTAAAAAAAAGTTATTGTCAGTAAGAGTTACCTCCCCTGTCGAATTTTCAGAAAAATCCCTTAAGATTCAAAAATAATAAAA
>NW_018464869.1:0-531 GCF_002113885.1 Mizuhopecten yessoensis
GCCCGGGGCCGTTGTGTTGTGAGTACACGCTCAGTTGAGATAAATGTAGCTTTGCGCCGGTTTTGAACGGGGTGTTATTTAAGCATGTCACTCAATATCAACGCAGCAACTTTTGATGAACTGTTCGGCATTAAAGGGACAGGTCCTAGCAGGGCTAGGGCCATTATTCAAAAGCGGGACGAGTGTGACAATACGCTGACATAGGGATTAGATATGAAGGGGATTCCAAGCGTACCGAGCACTATGTGGATCCCGCTGATAAATACGGGATTAGTGTCCCTTGAGGCGGTGGCTTCGGGGGGCCAGGCAGGTTTGAGAGGATAGTGGGATTGATAGTGCGGCTTCACAACATGTCCGCAGCATGGCTGAACAAATGGCTTTTGAGAGGGAGGTGAGGGGAAAACAATAAAGGAAAAGGGAGGATGAACTAGCGAGAGGAGAAATGGAGGTAAAGAAGCAGATAGATGAAATGCGGGAAGATTTTGCCCGTCAGCTTAGGGTAAAGGATGAGCAACTTCGGGTGGCTCTATC
>NW_018464870.1:0-531 GCF_002113885.1 Mizuhopecten yessoensis
GCATGATGGACGACAAAAAATGATATAGTAAAAGGAAATTTCTTTTTAGTAAGCAACTAGAGAAAATTTGTTGAGAGGAGCTAGCGAAAAATAATCGTAAATGCCGACTACAAATTGTTGCTGCTATTGGAGTATATTTGGTTGCTTACATCGGCATCTTACCTCCGTCAATATGTAAAAGAATTCTTCTGCAAGAACTGTTTACATTGGGAACAAACGAACAAGAATACCTATATAAACACTAAGAATTATAAATATTTATCATTTCCTTTGCTTTTCTGCGTTAATTAAATGGAATTTACATTTGAAGGAATCGATCAATACCATTTGAAGGCAATACTCATAAAGACAGAAACTTTGTAAGGAAAGTGTGTATGATGACTAAGAAGTTGTTTGTTTATAAGAGTGTGTTTGTTTACAATAAGCCATCCCCCACCTATATACTGAAATCATGATATTGCCCCTCACTCCGACAAAATACTACATATATATAATGATAGTTTCTTTTTCATCTGTCATTTCATTTGTCCT
>NW_018464871.1:0-531 GCF_002113885.1 Mizuhopecten yessoensis
GACAGTGTAACCAATGACCTTGCATGGCTAGCCGAAATGACCACTACTTTAATTTCTACAATTTACCTTGTATATGTAAATATCAATATATTTATAGTATTTGAGATACTTCAGGTTGAAATAACTATAGTGTTGTTGTCTGATAAGAAGTTAGTGGCCAAGATCAGAGTGGTCTCCCTTGTAAACATCCGCTGTAAATTTTAAACAAGTTTTCAAGTGGGAAAATTTTCAAATCACTTAACACTGATAGCAGTTTGGTAAGTATTTGGGTTTGCCTATATGTTTGCCTATATGTTTACCATGTTGTATAGACCCTGCAAGCACATTATTTGTGACAAAAAAGTATTGCATGGGTGTACAAGTACCATTGACCGTCGATGCCCTTGAAATATCACCAACACGAGTTATGTCAAAACTATTTAAATATCCCCGAATAACTCGAAAACGGTTAATATTTTGTATATACATATATATTGAAGAATTGTGGATGATACATCAGTGATCATTTCTGTCAACATTTCAAGGTCGTTT
>NW_018464872.1:0-531 GCF_002113885.1 Mizuhopecten yessoensis
ATATGTATGATTCAAAACAATTTACACAGCGGAAACCTAAACCGGTGAGAAGTGAAGGACCATTGCCTATATTTGGAGCCCGCCCTGATCGTAAACTGATTGACTGAAACTCTGTCAAACCAAACCCATTTAAAGAGCTTTTGCACAAGGAAATAATTTTTGAAGGACTTATTTTCACATTTGACGTCCATGGGGAGAGTGTTTAGGGATCCAATGAACTTCCCTATAGCTATAGCACATTTGGAAGCATGCCATTGTGTACTTCACTCAAGTGGGTAATGGGCCTTGACCTTTGACCCCATTTCACATGCAACCCAGGTTTTTTTTCCTTGCACAATTTTAGTACATGATGGCTGGGACACGACAGGCTGAGGAACTGACGTCAGTTTGGGAAGGGTGGATTATAAAGCTGTGTTGTAGGGGGAGGGGGGGCTCGGTAATCGTACGACAATCGTACCTACGAGTCACAGAACAGACGTATGATGTGGAACCTCAGGAACCTGAGAATGTGTTACAGCTATATTTGTATCT
>NW_018464873.1:0-531 GCF_002113885.1 Mizuhopecten yessoensis
TCAATTTGTTAAAAGTGTCAATCAAGGATTTGTAACATTTATCAACATTGTTGGTCTGATTGACCTGACAATAGCAAGTGTTGTGATAGTAGGTGTGCGGCATTGGCTTATTAGGTTTGGATTATGGTGGTCCCTTCAACAAACAGAATGTAGAAACGCAATCGTTGCAGAAAGAGAGTCGGTGGAGCTCCGTTGGGGCTAACCAGCATGCATGTACAAATACATGTTTACTGTTTCCATGCAAATATACACATCTACCTTAAAGCTCAGCTTTATACTTGGACCCTGGTGTCACGTGACTCACCTGCGATCCTTAATGCTAGCACTTTGACAGGTTTAGCCATAAACAATTTGACTTTTGGTGACCTACATGTATAGTGATATGCTACATTGTATCATTCAATTTGTTGTGTTTATCAAAAATGTGTACAATGCAACATTTACCAAAATTGTTAGTGTGATTAACCTCTGACCTGATTTTAACAGGTTTTGTCCTAGTAGGTGCGCGGCATTAGCTTATTTTGATCAAGT
>NW_018464874.1:0-531 GCF_002113885.1 Mizuhopecten yessoensis
ACATGCATACATATAACAGCATACATGTATCAAAGTATCCTTTACACATATTTCTATAATAAGACAGTTCTAAAGTTCGGGGAAAGAGAAGCTGGAGCGTGTGTTGTTGGTACCACACCTTCTGCCTTCTGTTTACCAACCAAGGCCTCTATTTTCTCAGCTGAAACAATTGCAATTAATCTGGATCTATGTCATTTTTAAAAGCCGAAAGAACACTAAATGGCTCGTCCGAACTACAAGTTAATTAAATATCAACATGGAAATATTCTCAATTCTTTGTATTAACTGATTTTTCATGTTTTGTCGCCTAATCTTTATTTGGATACCCAGTCCTGTCGGAATAACATGAAATGAGAGTCGATAGGGTCGCTAAAGGAGCGCTTACCTATAACCGTAAGATATTAAACTGCCTTACTTTAATTTCAAGGTATACCTTATATTGGCTCATGACGATACACTGTTCGGCTGGCCCAAAAAAAAATTGGGGGCGAGTACAAAAATTATTTCACATGCCCAAAATGAATATTGGTA
>NW_018464875.1:0-531 GCF_002113885.1 Mizuhopecten yessoensis
TTGCGATTGCCGTTCTCCTGTACATGCTGCACGGACACCATGACTGACCACTGGGCACGTGGTATTCGTGTTCACCAATGTAGTAATGCTACAAGTGTAAGCATTATATTCTATGGTATTTACTCATTGTTTTGGTATTTCCTCGACTTTTTCTGCCTCCGTTCAATAAACCAACAATCCGAATATACTTTAATATATACAGAGACAAATACCTTACACAAATGATGTTTTTTATAAAATAGATGAGGGAGCGTTGATTATGTAATACTAGCAACTTATATGACATTTTCATGGATAAGTAACCACTTTTGAAGAGTACATGTACTGCATCAATGAATATCAAATAACTCTATATAAAAGATACAATAATTTGAGGATATTTAAATACAGTAATGACCGAGATAAGAAATTTGACCAGATTACCAATTTAATATTACACAACAAAGATAGTGTACACAACAAACAGGTCTGTTATATTAGATTCACGAATGAATGGAGACTTTATTCACCTACACGCTGAATCAATAAGTT
>NW_018464876.1:0-531 GCF_002113885.1 Mizuhopecten yessoensis
TACATAATAACCTCCAGAACATAATCAATTTTAATCAACAACAAAAAGATACTTTGACTAGAAATAAACAAACATTGTATCAATATCAATCATCTTTGTTCAACAATAAAATACAAAACATCAATTTACAAAGATTATCAATAAAAGAAAACATGCTTGCAAGAAAAAAAGACATGATTTTGCAATTGTTTTCCTGAGATTCAATATCATCAACACATAACAAAGATCAACAATGTATACCTGGCCACATATATAACGTATTATGCATATACATGTATATGATACAAAATAATATATGTATGAACATAGTATATATGTTTTACTGTGAATGATATGGAGGGACGAAACAGCTGTATGATGCAGTGTAATTCATTGAGACAAACTCTATCTGTGACCAAATTGTATAGGTGTAATCACCTGTGGCTAATTACATTTATCCAGAATTACTGCTGCCTAGTATTTTCTCCCACCTCCAAGGTAAATATACAATATACCATATTTTGTTTGCTCTTACCCAATATGGCCTTAGTT
>NW_018464877.1:0-531 GCF_002113885.1 Mizuhopecten yessoensis
ACCATATACATGTAAAGGGGCCAAATATATCACTTTGCAAAAAATGCTGCATGAAAACATCCAACAATATCAACTTTTCATACATCCATATTTTAACACATAACGATGCATGACAAAACAAATGCAAATATATATATGTATATTTTGTCTATCCTTACAAGCAATTTGTTCGAACACTTCTTACGTAACTCAAACTGGTTAACAAGGTTTCTAAGACAAACAATAGTGAGATGAGACAGGGTTAAGCAGTGGAACCACATTTTGTTTAAACTTCATGTCAGAAACTCAAATTCGTGTTTATTCTACTGAAATCAATGAGATAAATATCATTATCTATCTCTTTCTGATGTAAACAAACATTTTGTTTTTCTGATGATCATCAACTTTAAGATTCTTGGTCTCTAAATTTAGATCATACATTAGCAACTTGCCGGTTATAAAGTGACATGTCGCTATCAAATTACACTGTATGTATGCTATGATTAAGTACCAATATTATCTACACATGCTATTAACGGAGATATATGTACA
>NW_018464878.1:0-531 GCF_002113885.1 Mizuhopecten yessoensis
ATTTATATTGATTCCTTAGGTTCACTACTAACACTTACATTTCAAATTTTAGACATATTCATATTTCTAAGATTGAAACTTATTGCCAAAAGTAGACTTAAGTCCAATCAAAGAGTTTTTGGTTTTCCTTTTGTGAATAAATCCTCGCGAATGTGTTAACCGGGAAAAACGGTATACACGAACATTGTTATTTTAAATTAATGCATTCAAATGTTAGAGATCCAGCTCTGCGATATCACCCATACGTCCGTATAAAATATAAATATTACAGTGCTTACACATATCTGACAAACGCCTTCCATTGTCTGTAGAACATCTTACTTCGGTACATGTATTAACTCAAGTTTATTTACATCTGAACTGACTGTACCATCATTATCATCATCATCTCCATCAACAATGTCTGTAAAATCGTTAGGAGTCTGACGTTCTACAGTTAAAATCCCCAAGCAGGCAAAATTCACTTAATGACAATGATTCATTTTCAACATCTTTAAGCAATTATGATGAAGAGTAGTTTGAGTTCGCCAG
>NW_018464879.1:0-531 GCF_002113885.1 Mizuhopecten yessoensis
ACTGTCAGGCACGTTTCTAAAAACAAATATCTGTTAGATTATTTTCAATTATACAGTTTACGAACTTCCTTGCCGGTGTGACAACACAATCAAATATATAATCAGTAAATATGTTGCGTCAGATGTATACGTTTGTAAACGGAAGTTGCTACACACTCGTCTGATGAAGTATAAATATGATTATCACCGTTTTACTTATAAATATGATATTGATATTCGAATCAATAAACAAATGGCAATATTGTAGGGAAAATGTAAAATCGATGAAAAGCATTGGAGCTACAGAAAAAATAGTGTAGCTAGAAAGCATTGAATGACGTAGAAACTTACGTTCATTCCCAGTGAAAATCGGTGTACGAGGCAGTTGATATTACAGAATGTCCAACAAACAATTGATCCAAAACATAATGAGAACAGTAAATGGGCACATATTAACCTAAAACATTAAACGATGAAAACTCGACTTCTGATATATTCCTAAGCGTTAATCTTTTATCATTTTACCATTATTTCGTTGTCCGTAAGGATAAC
>NW_018464880.1:0-531 GCF_002113885.1 Mizuhopecten yessoensis
TTAACACCTCACAAAAGAATCTGGTTGAAAGATTTCCCCCTTTCCCTACGACCGTTTCATGGATTTAACTCTCAAGTCAAGGAAATTCTTTCGAAATATAAACACTGACAGTATTGGCTGAATTATTCAAAAAACGCTGAGCTAATCATTTGAAAGTTGGGCCTTGTTTGTCGATGACGACATCTGTGTAATATCATTTATGAGACAATTTAAACATGTGTTGTAATCAATAAGGACGCTCAATTAATTGATCGTAAACCAACACTGAAAACTAATAAAATTAACACGACATCAGGTGATAATCACCATCTATTTAAAATTTTATTTCCGTTTTACAACAGATGTTGATGACGAGTTACGTGGATATTAAGCTTTTTAAAAGATTAATTGTCGGAAATTTTCCAACACATAACATTTTGAAATTAGAAAAAATCAAATGTCATGCTGGAATAAGTCGTTATATGCTCAAATACACTTCTCAGTCATATTCCGAAGTGGTTGAAATAATTATCCCTTTCTAAAGATATAATT
>NW_018464881.1:0-531 GCF_002113885.1 Mizuhopecten yessoensis
TGGGTTTGAGTTTATTTATCATTGTTGGGTTTGAGCTTAGTTGTCCTTGTTGGGTTTGAGCCTAGTTGTCATTTTTGGTTTAAGTTTGTTTATCGTTGTTGGGTTTGTGCATAGTTGTCATTGCTGGTTTTGGTTTATTTATTATTGTTGGGTTTGAGCTTAGTTGTAATTGTTTGTTTGAGCTTAGTTGTAATTGTTGGGATTGAGTTTAGTTGTCACTTTTGGTTTGAGTTAATTGATCAATGTTTGGTATGAGCTTAGTTGTAATTGTTGGGATTGATGTTAGTTGTCTTTTGAGGTTTTAGTTTGTTTATCGTTGTTGGGTTTGAGCCTAGTTGTTATTGTGTGGTTTGAGCTTAGTTGTAGTTTATTTATCATTGTGTGATGAATGTACATTCAGGTTAGATACGCTGATCTGGTGGCGTTTATCATTCGTGTTATGTCTCCGTAATTCAAACGCTTCGAAGACATAGTTTTAGAGGTACCATTAAAACGTACCGGTGATTATACCTCACTCACCGCTAGGTGTCG
>NW_018464882.1:0-531 GCF_002113885.1 Mizuhopecten yessoensis
GAAACAGCTAACGTTCTGAACGAGTATTTTGTGAGCGTCTTTGTAAAAGATGGAAACATTGAATGACCTTAGTTTCCCAATAGGAATTGCCAATCACCCCTCTCCTACATCAATGTGACAAAGGAAGATGTAGAAAAATCAATCAAGAGGCTAAACCAAAATAAACCAGCTGGACCAGATGGTTTACATCCTAAATGTTTCTTTGAAACATCTAACCAGATCTCTGAACCTCTCCGAATCATCTTCAACAAATTCATCCAGGAATCTGAACTACCATCAGAATGGAATATGGCACATGTTTGTCCAATACACGAAAAAGGCTCAACCAAACAAACGGAAACTTATCGACCAATTAGTTTGACCTCTGCTCCCTGTAAATTGCTACAGCGCATTTTTATAGACAAAATTCTACAACACATGAACAATAATAACTTGTTCACCAGCAGTCAACACGGTTTCAGACCAGGACGTTCATGTACAACCCAACTCTTGGAGGTTCTGGAAGATTGGGCAACTGCCATGGATGAGGGG
>NW_018464883.1:0-531 GCF_002113885.1 Mizuhopecten yessoensis
CCTGCTCTCAAGAGAATATAACTCTGCAATACTCAAAGACGGAATAGGACTTGGGAGGACAAATGTGAATAATGTACGATTACTCAGATTTCAATGGTTCAAGACCGGAAGTGGTCATTCCACCGAAAGTAACTCAGGTCAACCCTAGAGCATGCTCCTATTGCCTGACTTCAGAGACTAACACCTTCACAGATCGAGTAAAGCATACTGTAGGGGGACAAAATAGAAATTTAAAATATGTACTACGGCACTACGGGTGACGAACACGGCTCTACAAGCTACAGTGGCGGGGAAACACGGCTTCACAATAGCAAACATATATACATCGACATCAATTAAACGTCGTGTCATATAACATATTAACGTGAGAAAAATATCCTAACACGATAAAATAATTAATGTTTTAAAGAATAAAAAGCCGACGGCGGTACAACTTATTGTATACCGATGGCTTATTTAACAAAGTGTAACTTCACACACAGTTTTCATAAAGCCATACATTGGAAATACGCAAGTGATATAAAAAAAAAA
>NW_018464884.1:0-531 GCF_002113885.1 Mizuhopecten yessoensis
TTGGCGCCAAGTGGTTTTAACTTGACAACATGCGAACCCCAATGTATCAGGTGTTTTGTAGTTCCATCCGACATGTGACACAGTGAGCGGTTTTCTTTTGCAATCTCGTAGGCGGCACGAATATTTGCCAATTCTCCAGCCTCGGACACCATTCGTTGGGCTGTGGATCTACTAGGCAGCTGTAGCGTATCCAGGTCAAACTCAGTGGTATGTTGTAACACAGTTTTCACCACTGATTGTATTGTATTAGCCGACACGCCTTTGCACAGAAGGTCATAATACATGAGACGTACCTCTGCTTTATACTTTCCATTTTTCTGTGTCTCCAGTTCTTTCAGTTGGTTAAGTTCTTCAGAAAGTTTTTTCACAGATAAATTGTGCTGATTTTTCATTGTATCTACAATTCCTTCATAGTAAAGTTCTGTGGAATATTGGTCAGTCTGAAAATCGTCCCTACTTTTACTTAATTCCATTTTCAAATTGGAAACACTTTTCTCTCGTCGTTGAATTCTCTTTTTCAAATTTTTCATT
>NW_018464885.1:0-531 GCF_002113885.1 Mizuhopecten yessoensis
TCATGAAATGTTTTGAAAACACTTTTATGAAGAAACAACATTTATATTAATCTTACAGCTTTACAAATTTACAAAAACTAATGTGTTTATAACTGAGATATAGGGAACATGGTAATTTGATATATAATTTCTGCAGGGACTTCTTACTATTGAATTATCCAGCTATTCTTCCGCCAAAAAATATACGCCAAAGGTATTTACATTTTAATCAACAGTAGCTGCATGGTATGTTTTTTGTTCAAAATTGACGGTTTCTACTGCACTGACTTAATATACAAAACATTCACCCACTAGGACCTTACAGTAAAGGGAGTATGTATATTAAAATATTAACGTATCTTAATACGGGAATATGTTTTTATCATACTTCCATAACTTCAAAGCAGGAAGAGTAAAGAACAGAGTACATACGGAAATACGTTAATAAACTAAACTACGAACACTGTTTCTAGACGCAGAATGCTGCAAACTCATGTCACGAAATATACCAGGATATAAATCGATTTGCCAAGACACATCATGTTTTATATT
>NW_018464886.1:0-531 GCF_002113885.1 Mizuhopecten yessoensis
AAACACCGTTCGTTATTTTAAACATAAGAAACTACAAATAAACAAATTTGTTCCAATGCAGATATTAACTGTTATGGTCAATAATAACAAACTTTTGTTTGCAATTCCGTGTGACGCATAACTGCGTTTTGGTCATTTCTATCAACTTGATGAAATTTCACATTAGCTGTTTTTAATCATGTCCTGTAACCTGTTTTTCATCCCTTACCTCACCAGAAATCACTCTTTTTCACATCTCTGCGTCTTACCAGACATATTCTGATAGTCTTTTGCATTTTGTTTCTGATCCGATTTCAAGTAAGTCAAGTATAATGTTGTGGCAGAGGCAATGTTTAGTGGTCATATCGGCTTTGGTAAATGTGTGATTTAAAGTTATATATTGGTTTGTAAATAATTCAATGTTGTTAACCGTTGTGAATTAAATGTGCAGGAAGAAATTAAGAGTCAGAGGAAAAATGTATATCTGGACACAAACAATGTTTTTCGACTTTTAACAATAAAACAAATTGATAATTAAAAAAATCAGTTAAA
>NW_018464887.1:0-531 GCF_002113885.1 Mizuhopecten yessoensis
TATGGTCAAGGTCAAGGCCACGGCTACAGAAATCACAACATAGCGATGATAAAATTAGCTTATGCACGCATTTCTGACTAAGTTCCCAACGAAATTTCATAAAACGTAAACTGTACATTAATATTCCGATTTCAATTGATAGAAAATAAATTCATGACACGGTCATATGGTTAAGGTCAAGGCCACGGCTACAGAATCTTTAAATGATAATTTGACAGCTTTAACCAAAATATTATCGAAATGATTTCTTAACACCATAATTTAACTCTACTGTTTTATTGCATACATCAGCTAACTCATATTCAATAATTATTGCATTTGATTTGGTGTTTGGTGTACACTAATCAGCAATGTTATTATTGTCCCAATTGGACAAAATGAAGATGTCTATTTAATGGATGAAATCAATTGTATAGATTGCTTTAATTGTTTATATGGGCCTTTTATGTAGGGTTCTTGACTTTACAAAACGAAAAAATGAGCTTAGTTGAAAATCTTGACGTGATGCTAAATGTGTGCTTGCCCATTGGT
>NW_018464888.1:0-531 GCF_002113885.1 Mizuhopecten yessoensis
ATCAAGGAAGCTGTAAGGTCAGAACTACCAATGAGGATGGCCGAGATAACAGCTTCTAGCCTTCCTTACGCCAGAGTGGATTCTGGAAATAGATGGTTACAAATATAATGGTGAAGTTTAAACGATGTCTTGGGACTTGATCTTTCTAGCCCCTAGACTTTCCTCTTGTTATGTGTTACGTGATACGTGGTTGGTAACAAGCTCAAGAAATCCTAATTTTCTTCAGAGATAAAATCGAAAACACAATATGTACATTGATGGAGTCCATCATATTCCAACCGTAGGAAGGTTGCATGCACTTGTAATTCTCAAAATGAGCATGTGACTGCTACAAGTTTAAATGGCAAGTGGAGATAATTCTCTCAGCCAAGCCTGTATTCTCCTATTTTAAAGATTACATACAAGGGTCGTAGATTTTGTAAGACCTCTTGGTCCATCTCCGACTACATCGACATTCCATTGTAGTGGCTATTGAATGTAGGCCCTGAGTGACACATTCATAAATGGACACCATCTTTTAATGACATCAGT
>NW_018464889.1:0-531 GCF_002113885.1 Mizuhopecten yessoensis
GGGGGGGGGATCATATAATGTGCGTCTTATAATCATGATATTGGATTATAGTTGTCTTATTCAGTTTACCAAACCTGTTACAAAATTACAAAAGTGCGTCTTATAATGATGATATTGGATTATAGTTGTCTTATGCAGTTTACCAAACCTGATACAAAATAACAAAAATTATTATTAGCAAATATAAATAAACAAATGTGGACGGTCGGACAAGGAAATACATACAAAATGCTTAGGGCTTTTTAAGACATGTCAGTAAGGCGTCCAGCTATAGATATTGTATCGGACTTCGTCAAGATGAAAATCAAAGATCGAAACATGTCCTCTTTGTTAAAGTGAAGGTAAAATGTCATCTGTCGTCTGTCATTTCAAAACAGTCTAATTCCATCATTACAAACTTAAATATATCACATACCGCGTTTATATTTAAGTTTGCTTTTTATCACATAATGTACTGTGTTATCCAGTGAATATCGACCCATGTAATATAACCTATCAGTCCTGTGATTGGTTGTAAGTTTCAATTGTGAC
>NW_018464890.1:0-531 GCF_002113885.1 Mizuhopecten yessoensis
AAAAAAGCTTTGGAATAACACAAAAGCATAGGGTGATGATACTTTGCCAGTGGCATGCTCAGATGAAGAGCTATCAACTTTTTAATGTGAATGACCTTGACCCACTTTCAAGGTCACATTTGGTTAAATGTGTATTAACATTGAAATGACTCATTATCAAGAGACAAAAGGTCTAGGGTGGTGGGATATTTGGCAAGTTACATGCTGAGATAAAGGATATAATGTCTGTTGAATTTAATTACCTTGTTTGAATTTCAATGTCATAGGGGTCAAATGTGTTTTAATCTTTTAACAGTTTCTTTTGAATGACTTTTAGCCATAAATACTGATATTTTGCTTGTTGCTTTATTTTAGATAATTTTAAAGGTTACAAGTGTGAGATTAATACTAGCTGAGCGATGCAGGCCCATTGGGCCTCTGGTTTTAAATGAAAATGGAATTGCAATGAATATGATTTAACTGATATAGGTTTCATTGGTTACATATTTTAGCTACGTACTAGGAGGAACAAAATATAACTATTGTTATGAT
>NW_018464891.1:0-531 GCF_002113885.1 Mizuhopecten yessoensis
ACTGTAGTCTCAAACCAAATTCGATTTTTTATTTATTTATTTTTTAAAATTATGATGCCCACATAGTCCATTTCATCATGATATGTCATTTTTTATTTTATTTTTATTTTGATATAGATAATAATACAGTGGTTATTTGTTGTACAAAAACATCACTCATTACCACCGTACGCTACTCTACACTGCTACATTGATACCAGCAACATACACAATACCGCCTGACTAATTCAATTTAATTAAGGGACATAACTCTTACATGCTGCACTGCAATAAGGTTAAAAGGATTTTTGTAGATCAAGTAAATTTATCATTTGACATTTGTGACAACAAAGTTAAATTAACCATATCATATTTACGGTTTAGTCAAAATATACAAATCCATACATTCGAACTTTCATATCAATTTACGTTTGAAATTAAATTATATTACCAATACATGAACAAGACTTTATAAATAATATTTTGTTTTTTAAACATTGCATCTTATTACCAATTTTAGAAAAACCTAGGAATATGATCGGTTAAAAACTA
>NW_018464892.1:0-531 GCF_002113885.1 Mizuhopecten yessoensis
AGTTGATGTGGAATAATCAATAACTTGGAAACTGAGCTTAACCATTCTTATTAATAACCTTAGTGACAGACAGACGGGCGGGAATAGCCAATCTATATAAGCCCTGATTTCGTTGCAATCCGGCGGAAAATTGTCATAGAAATCAAAGATGCCCCCTATGTCGCCTCGCGTTTCAGATGACACAAAAACAAAACAAAACAAAAAAGGCATTCAAAGAATGTCAATAACCTTCTAACAAACACCAGACAGGCTAATTGCTATTTTCCTAGTCCATGGCTCTACTTGAGCTTTTGAATACATTTACCAGCAAGGTACACAGGCCATTTAATAAAATTAGCTGTTGCAAGAAATTAAAGATCCCTTCTCGCTGCAGGCAAAATCCCGCTCTAGGTTTTCAGATAGAGTAATCTCTCCTTACTTTTGATTTAATAATAATTAATATTAATTTGAGGTTCTTATATACTGCTTTATCACAATCTTAAAGTGTGTAGGTCGTCTCAAAGCGGTTCACAAATTATCATCCGTGGTTAT
>NW_018464893.1:0-531 GCF_002113885.1 Mizuhopecten yessoensis
AGGTGACCGTTAAGGCCCATGGGCCTCTTGTTTATCTTATCTTCAAGTAGTTTTTGGAAATTTTCAGATTTATCTAAGGCAAAGCGTTCACCAGCAGCCATCTTCTGTTGTCGTCCGACAGATCGCTTTCCGGTCTAACTGCATACGCTACGACAAGTTCCGAGGAATTTCCATATAGGCTTTATATAGAAACCGATATTTCACTGGATAACCAGTCTACATGAGTTTTTGAGGACTGGTCAAGTGAATAGGATCCGGCCAATGTGATTGCGAGAAATTTTCGAGTATATAATAAACCCTGTAATATTCTAATGATCAAAAACTTTGTGAGGTTTATCAATACTTTGTTCTTGTGGACATTTTGAATGCGTCAATGATTACTGTAATTGACCAAGTCCAAATTGCCAGTCAGAAGAAAAAAAATCAGGGTGTTATAGTGTGGAAATCTCTGGGAAAAAAGATGTGTGACAAAGTAAGATAGTATACATCCTTAAGTCTCCATGTCACATTAAGGTAGCATACATCCTTAAG
>NW_018464894.1:0-532 GCF_002113885.1 Mizuhopecten yessoensis
CAAAACACAACAACAACAACTAAAGAGATACCAAAACACAACAACGGCAACTAAAGAGACACCAAAACACAACAACAACAACTAAAGAGTTACCAAAACACAACAACANACAGTTACCAAAACACAACAATAGCAAAATAAAGAGACACCAAAACACAACAACAACAACTAAAGAGATACCAAAACACAACAACAACAACTTAACAGTTACCAAAACACAACAACCACAACTAAACAGTTACCAAAACACAACAACCACAACTAAAGAAATACCAAAACACAACAATAGCAAACAAAAGAGATACCAAATCACAACAACCACAACTAAAGAGATACCAAAACACAACAACAACAACTTAACAGTTACCGAAACACAACAACCACAACTAAAGAGATACCAAAACACAACAACAACAACTTAACAGTTACCAAAACATAACAACAACAACTAAACAGTTACCAAAACACAACAACAACAACTAAAGAAATACCAAAACACAACAACAGCAACTAAAGAGACACCAAAACACAA
>NW_018464895.1:0-532 GCF_002113885.1 Mizuhopecten yessoensis
ACCACTCTACCCTAGGTTATAGGAGGTGCTGGCCATGTGGTGAGCCAGTCAGTTTAGACAGTGATAAATAGACGGACGAACACCACTCTACCATAGGTTATAGGAAGTTCTGGTCATGTGGTGAGCCGGTCAGTTTAGACAGTGGTAAATAGACGGACGAACACAACTCTACGATAGGGTATAGGAGATTCTGGTCATGTGGTGAGCCGGTCAGTTTAGACAGTGATAAATAGACGGACGAACACCACTCTTCTTGTGGTGAGCCAGTCAGTTTCGACAGTGATAAATAGACGGACGAACCCTACTCTACCATAGGTTATAGGAGGTTCTGGCCATGTGGTGAGCGGGTCCGTGTAGACAGTAATAAATAGACGGACAAACACCACTCTACCCTACGTTATAGGAGGTTCTGGCCATGTGGTGAGCGGGTCAGTGTAGACAGTAATAAATAGACGGACGAACACTACTCTACCATAGGTTATAGGACGTTCTGGTCATGTGGTGAGCGGGTCAGTGTAGACAGTAATAAATA
>NW_018464896.1:0-532 GCF_002113885.1 Mizuhopecten yessoensis
GGTCACCCACGGTCTATGATATATAATGACCCAGTCATGTATCGTTCAGGTCACCCACGGTCTATGATATATAATGACCCATTCCTGTATCTTGTAGGTCACCCACGGTCTATGATATATAATGACCCAGTCATGTATCGTGTAGGTCACCCACGGTCTATGATATATAATGACCCATTCCTGTATCTTGTAGGTCACCCACGGTCTATGATATATAATGACCCAGTCATGTATCGTGTAGGTCACCCACGGTCTATGATATATAATGACCCATTCCTGTATCTTGTAGGTCACCCACGGTCTATGATATATAATGACCCAGTCATGTATCGTGTAGGTCACCCACGGTCTATGATATATAATGACCCATTCCTGTATCTTGTAGGTCACCCACGGTCTATGATATATAATGACCCAGTNAACAAGTCTTGTATCGTGTAGGTTACCCACGGTCTATGGTATAGAATGACCCAGTTCTGTATCATGAAGGTCACCCACGGTCTATGATATACAATGACCCAGTCTTGTATCG
>NW_018464897.1:0-532 GCF_002113885.1 Mizuhopecten yessoensis
AGTTGTATACCCATGTTAATATTATAGAAAATCAAGATGTATACCTAGGTACATATTATAGAAAATCAAGTTGTATACCGATGTACATATTATAGAAAATCAAGTTGTATTCCCATGTACATATTATGGAAAATCAAGTTAAATACTCATGTACATATTATAGAAAATCAAGTTGTATACCCATGTACTTATTATAGAAAATTAAGTTATATACCCATGTACATATTATAGTAAATCAAGTTGTATACCCATTTACATCATATAGAAAATCAAGTTGTATACCCACGAAATATTATAGAAAATCAAGTTTTATACCCATGACATATTATAGAAAAACAATTGTATACCCTAGTAAATCAAGTTGTATACCCATTTACATCATATAGAATGTACATATTATAGTAAATCAAGTTGTATACCCATGTACATATTATAGAAAATCAAGTTGTTTACCCATGTACATATTATAGAAAATCAAGTTGTAGATCCATGACATATTATAGAAAATCAATTGTATCCCCATGTATATATT
>NW_018464898.1:0-168 GCF_002113885.1 Mizuhopecten yessoensis
GAAGACCACAACACAGATACTGTGGTAGTGAAGACCACAACACCAAATAGTGGTAGTGAAGACCACAACACCAGATACAGTGGTAGTGAAGACCACAACACCAGATACAGTGGTAGTGAAGACCACAACACCAGATACAGTGGTAGTGAAGACCACAACACCAGATAC
>NW_018464898.1:370-532 GCF_002113885.1 Mizuhopecten yessoensis
GTGGTAGTGAAGACCACAACACAGATACAGTGGTAGTGAAGACCACAACACAGATACAGTGGTAGTGAAGACCAAAACACCAGATACAGTGGTAGTGAAGACCACAACACCATATATTGTGGTAGTGAAGACCACAACACCAGATACTGTGGTAGTGAAGAC
>NW_018464899.1:0-532 GCF_002113885.1 Mizuhopecten yessoensis
TCGACTTGCACTTTCTGCTACAGCACCGACACACTCACTTCCTACTCGGAAAGAAAGTTCATCTCGATTTAATACCACACTCGAAAACACCGTAAATATGCCGTGAATTTTATTTATATTGTAAATAACGCATTATTGTGAGAAACAGAGCCCCTCATTTTCACGGAGAGATGATTGCAAACAGTCTACAGAACTCTGAGTAACGATTGTGAAAAAACCAGAAGAGCCGAGAGAGTCTACTAATATTTATTGAGTATGTGTACAACGAAATGCATTCTGTTTCATGTTTCTTTTTCTTTCTCACAGGGCCCGACGTTCCGGTGTAGTCCTATTACCGTGCATACCTAAAATACAGAAGGAAAGTATTTAATACATATACAGGGGTAGATAACTCTGTCAGTATCTCAAAAATAATGACGTAATGACCAAAATACACCAGATGAAGTGATGTGGATGTGGGCCGTAGGTTCAGTGGGGTTGCTAAGGACGCCATTTTGAAAACAAAATGGAGGATTTTCCTTAGCAACCCCGC
>NW_018464900.1:0-532 GCF_002113885.1 Mizuhopecten yessoensis
AAGGATTTGGTCCATATTTGGTCTGAAGCATTCTTGGGTGAAGGTGAATCAATTTTGTATAAACCGTGGGTCTGGCCCCCTAGGGGCCTGAGGGGCGGGGCCAAATATGGAAAACATAGCAAAATATTCTTTAAAATCCTTGTTCTTCTGTAGGGATGAAAGGATTTGGTTTATATTTGGTCTGAAGCATCCTTGGGTAAAGGGGAACCAATTTTGTATAAACGGCGGGTGTGGCTCCCCTGGGACCTGAGGGGCGGGGCCCAATAGGGGAAATATAGATAAAACCTCTATAACCCTTCTTCTACCATAGGGATTAAGGGATATTATCCTAATTTAGTCTGGAGTATCCTTAGGCAAAAAGGACTCAATTTCGTTGAAACAGCGAGTGTGGCCCCCCTGGGGGCAGGAGGGAGGGGTCCAATAAGAGAAACAGCAAATTCTTTAAAATCATTCTTCTTCTGTAGGAATGACAGGATTTTTTTCAAATTTTGGTATGAAGCACTCTGGAATTGGGTGAAGGGGAACACATTTT
>NW_018464901.1:0-532 GCF_002113885.1 Mizuhopecten yessoensis
G
Organism: Mizuhopecten yessoensis; assembly: GCF_002113885.1. Taxonomy (NCBI): domain Eukaryota; kingdom Metazoa; phylum Mollusca; class Bivalvia; order Pectinida; family Pectinidae; genus Mizuhopecten; species Mizuhopecten yessoensis. The sequence continues at coordinate 2 of NW_018464901.1, forward strand.
TATTTCTGGATTTCCACGGCTTTCTCGCCTCGGAAATTATGTCCACTTCTCCGATTACCATCAGTTCTAACGATTGATGCCTCGTCAAAGAAATGTAATTGTTCAGGTTTGGTCGCTTTGGTCGCGGGGGCCGAGTAGGTGGAAAATCGTCACTACTGCTCGATTCATTCGACGATGATACCTCGTCCTCGACTATAGCGGGTTCTGACTGCCTAGGTCTCGCTTTACAGCGATCAACCTGTACAGGAACATCTATGGGTATAGACTGGAAAAGAAGCAGCATGTTCCGGTGAAGGGTTCGCTTTTTCCCTTTTCCAGATTCGACCTTTACCTCATATACCGGAATGTCACTATCGGGTATGTGTACAACCAAATAGGGTTCCTGTCCCCATCAGCCAGCTTTTGCTTACCCTTGAGACCTACCTTTCTCACAAGGACTCGGTCCACTATTTCTAGTCAGGATTCGCGGATAGGCCGGTCGTAGCAGGCCTTGTTTTTAGCCGCGCTTTTCGAGGCTTCTGCATGTGCAGC
>NW_018464902.1:0-532 GCF_002113885.1 Mizuhopecten yessoensis
TCTGTTTTACTATTCCACACAAACTCGTATAAAATACTATTTAATGTTTTGATGAAAACTTCATCAGGGTTTGGTAATGCTATAAAAAGATGATTCATTTTGGATATCAGAAGGGATTTTACAATTGTTATTCTTCCAATTGGAGTTAATATTCGTCTTTTCCAATTAACAATTAATGATTTTAATTTCACTAATTTTTTATCAAAGTTTAATTTGGTTATCCGGTAAAGATCTACATCAAATTCTATCCCTAATGAGTTAAACTTGGAATTACCCCATAATAAGTTTAGATTTGTCTCGTATATTATTTCACTATATTTTTGGTTGCCAATCCAAATCACTTGGGTTTTTGAAAAATTTAAATTCAGTCCTGAAATTCTGGCATATTTATTTAAGTCTGAAATAGTGGAATTTAGAGATAATCTAGTGCCATCTAGTATGACTGTGGTGTCTTCTGCGTATTGTGATAGTAAAAACTCCTTATCTATTATTTTTATACCTTTGATATTTTTATTATTTCTCAATTTAATTG
>NW_018464903.1:0-532 GCF_002113885.1 Mizuhopecten yessoensis
ATCAAGTTGTCTTGGTTTCATAGCCGATTTTACTGCTCCATTTTCTAACCGCACTGTATGTGATCATGAGTCGCCCTTCACTTTCTGTGACAACACGGTGTACATTTGGCTAACAAAATACAGCCGATGCAGTTGATATGGAATGGTAGTAAACTTCCTGAAATTGACCAGACTGAAGTACTCATAAGCCTTTCCGATTTTGTAATCATTTAGAATAGTCTGTACATATATAAACGGTCCCAGTTTCTCCTCGACCCACCCAGTGTGTAATAACAATGGGTCCGGTATGTCCATCGTCTACATGTAACAAATTAAAGTAATCTTCCTGATTTTGTTTTAAAATACAGGCATCAGTTTGGACACGGACTTAATTTAATTCCGTGGTTTGGACAAGTGGTAGCTTAATCGTAAATGCAGCAAAACATGCCGACAGCCATTTCTTGCTTCTGTCTAATCACGTAAATCGGGAAGTTTCCATGTTATAAAGTCATCTAAAGTTAGATTCTGATCATTAGGATCCGTTGTCTATAGA
>NW_018464904.1:0-532 GCF_002113885.1 Mizuhopecten yessoensis
CAGTGAAAAGTATAAATACAATTTCAAAGTTATTTTTTAATTCAACTATATTCATAATCACTGTGTAATCACTGACACCGGATATAGCTAGTACCGAAGCGGGCATGGAAGCTGGACGTAGTCAAATCATGTCAATTTTTAGCTCCCCGGGTCCGAAGGACCAAGGTGAGCTTATGCCATACCGTGGCATCCGTCGTCCGTCCGTCTGTCCATCCGTCGTCTGTCCGTCAACAATTTCTTTAAACGACTTCTTCTTAACCACTGATTGGAATTTAACTAAATTTGACTGGAAGCATCCCTAAGTGGTGTGGATTCAAAATTGTACAAATGGTTGGGCTGACCCCCCAGGGGGCTGAGGGCGGGGCCAAAAGGGGGTATTTTGGCTATATTGCTACAAACGACTTCTTCTGTAGAACTATGCACTGGATATCAATCATATTTAACCAAAAGCATTCATGGCTGGGAGGGATTCAAAATTGTACAAATGGTGTGGCTGACCCCTATGGGGGCTGAGAGGCGGGGCCAAAAAGGG
>NW_018464905.1:0-532 GCF_002113885.1 Mizuhopecten yessoensis
ATGAGGACATATCCCAGCCATATGTAGGATGTAGTGAATGGAGACCGTGTATATAAGGACCTATCCCAAACTTTTGTAGGATACAGCGAATGGAGACGTGTATAAAGACCTATCCCAAACATATGTAGAATACAGCGGACGGAGACTGGTGTTTAAGTTCCTGTCCCAAACTTATGTTGGATACAGCGAATGGAGACTGGTGTATACGTACCTATCCCAAGCATATGTAGGATACAGCGAATGGAGACGTGTATAAAGACCTATCCCAAACATATGGAGAATACAGCGGACGGAGACTGGCGTTTAAGGACCTGTCCCAAACTTATGTTGGATACAGCGAATGGAGACTGGTGTATACAATGGAGACTGGTGTATAAAGACCTATCCCAAACATATGTAGAATACAGCGGACGGAGACTGGTGTTTAAGGACCTGTCCCAAACTTATGTTGGATACAGCGAATGGAGACTGGTTTATAATGACCTAACCCAAACTTATGTATGATACAGCGAATGGAGACTGGTTTATACGG
>NW_018464906.1:0-532 GCF_002113885.1 Mizuhopecten yessoensis
GTAACTTTATTCAGTGTATATCTATTACCACTGAGGCCTAACTGTCATAGTTAACTGTATTCTGTATACATCTATTATCACTGAGGCCTAACTGTTATAGGTAACTGTATGCCTAACTGTCATAGGTAAGTGTATTCAGTATACATCTATTACCAGTGAGGCCTAACTGTTATAAGTAACTGTATTCAGTATACGTCTATTACCACTGAGGACTAACTGTTATAGTTAACTGTATTCAGTATACGTCTATTACCACTGAGGACTTACTGTTATAGTTAACTGTATTCGGTATACATCTCTTACCACTACTGTCTACGTGTTATAGGTAACTGTATGCCTAACTGTCATAGGTAACTTTATTCAGTATAAATCTCTTACCACTGAGGCCTAACTGTTATAAGTAACTGTATTCAGTATACATCTATTACCACTGAGGACTAACTGTTATAGTTAACTGTATTCGGTATACATCTATTACCACTAATGTCTAACTGTTATAGGTAACTGTATTCAGTATACATCTATTACCACT
>NW_018464907.1:0-532 GCF_002113885.1 Mizuhopecten yessoensis
TGTTTGGTATTGTTTATGTAAATGTTTGATATTGTATATGTAAATATTTGATATTGTCTATGTAAATGTTTGGTATTGTCTATGTAAATGTTTGGTATTGTCTATGTAAATGTTTGATATTGTCTATGTTAATGTTTGATATTGTCTATGTAAATGTTTGGTATTGTTTATGTAAATGTTTGGTATTGGTTATGTACATGTTTGGTATTGTCTATGTAAATGTTTNTTTGATATTGTCTATGTAAATGTTTGGTATTGTTTATGTAAATGTTTGGTATTGGTTATGTACATGTTTGGTATTGTCTATGTAAATGTTTCTAATTGTCTATATAAATGTTTGTTATTGTCTATGAAAATGTTTGATATTGTATTTGTAAATGTTTGGTATTGTCTATGTAAAAGTTTGGTATTGTCTATGTACATGTTTGGTATTGTCTATGTAAATGTTTGGTATTGTTTATGTAAATGTCTGGTATTGTCTCTGTAAATGTTTGGTATTGTCTATGTAAATGTTTCTAATTGTCTATATAAA
>NW_018464908.1:0-532 GCF_002113885.1 Mizuhopecten yessoensis
GAAATTCTGAGTTCAATGTTATGTAATGCCCTAGGTATCAGAGGAGGAAATGTCATTATTGAAACTCTACTCAAAACTGATAAGTTTAAGGTATGTGTACTAATTTTGTTTATATCTATTGTTAAAACTGTAATTTAGATAATAACACACACACAAAAATGCCATTTTTTTCCCCTCATTGAAATATTGAAAAATTATTTTTCTAACATAATTTTGTAAATGAGACATCCGTAATAATCCGTAGCATTAAATGAAGGGAGAAACTGATGTGGAAAATTCAGGATATCACCAATATGCGAGTATTTACCAAAGGGAGATAATCGTGTGGAAAACTCAGGAAATTGGAAGGGGAGATAATCTTGTACTTTGTGCCAATTTTTTTGTGATACTATTTGAAAATTACAATCAATGTTGTTTGATTCATTATCATCTAATAGATCATTAGACAACTAACAACTAACCAATTCATATTAAATATAGATACATAATATTATAAATAGTACATTTAGTATATATGTGAAATATGTTAACT
>NW_018464909.1:0-532 GCF_002113885.1 Mizuhopecten yessoensis
AGGGATGTTGACAGCTCAGTTGAGGTTGTTGATGAAGATATCAACGATGAAGTTTCAGCCGAGGAAATTGGTGTTGAGGTCAGGCCTGAAAAGAACGTCGACGTCGGGGCTGTTGATAACACCGCTGATGTTTGAGAAGAAGATATCAGCGAAGCCATTTCAGACGAGACAATTGGTGTTAAGGTCAGACCTAATGATAACTCAGTTGAGGTTGGATATGAAGAAATCAACGATGACGTTTCAGCAGGAGAGACATTAATTGAGGCGAAGCTTGTTGATAACTCAATTGATGTTGGATAAGAAGATATCAATGAAGCAGTTTCACTAATGGATATCGGTGTCGACGTCACGGCGGTTGATAACTCATCTGATTTTGGAGATGAAGATATCAACGAAGCAATTTCAGACGAGACAATTGGTGTTACGGTCTGACGTGAAGATAAGTCAGTTGAGGTTGGATATGAAGAAATCAACGACGAAGTTTCACCCGGGGAGACAGTTGTTGAGGGGAATCTTGTTGATAGAGCAATTG
>NW_018464910.1:0-532 GCF_002113885.1 Mizuhopecten yessoensis
ATGTTTATAAGACTTGTGTAGTATAACAGGGGCCTGTCGTCACCTGATAACGTTTGCATCCAATGTTTATAAGACGTGTGTACTATAACAGGGGCCTGTCATCACCTGATAACGTCTGTATCCAATGTTTATAAGACGTGTGTACTATAACAGGGTCCTTTCATCACCTGATAAAGTCTGTATCTAATGTTTTTAAGACGTGTGTACTTGATCAATAACCTGTCATCACCTGATAACGTCTGTATCCAATGTTTATAAGACGTGTGTACTATAACTTATAAGACGTGTGTACTATAACAGGGGCCTGTCATCACCTGATAACGTCTGTATCCAATGTTTCTAAGACGTGTGTACTAAAACAGGGGCCTGTCGTCACCTGATAACATCTGTACCCAATGTTTATAAGACGTGTGTACTATAACAGGGGCCTGTCATCACCTGATATCGTATGTATCCAATGTTTATAAGACCTGTGTACTATAACAGTCGCCTGTCGTCACCTGATAACGTCTGTATCCAATGTTTATAAGAC
>NW_018464911.1:0-532 GCF_002113885.1 Mizuhopecten yessoensis
CAGTGTTTAAATTATATATTCATTATAGGGACCACGGAACCAAATAAAAAAGATCGTGTTTTTTTCCCTTTTGGGCAGATCCTTCAATTGGAAGGTGAATGCCTCGGGGCCTGCTGGTTGGATAGTTAGGTTGCAGAAGCTTTAAAAGTTTTATGTGTGGGGTGGGCAATATATATAGATGTAATATGTATGAATTATTTAAAAAAATCAAGTCTGCTTTCATCTGGGGGAGTTTATTAAGTGTGTAATTTGTTGTAAAATTTGGTCAATTTTTGGTGCCGAATTCAATACATAATGGCAGCCCCCATATAAAAAAAAGTTCAAATAGGCAGAATTTTTAAATATTTTATTTACAGTTGTGTGAGATGATAGTCTTCAAAATGAGGGCAGGTAAATCAGTGTGGATAACCCCATTTAGCCAGAACAGGGGTAAACGTTAACACTTTTATCTATGGAAAATCATTTGGTTAGGCGGTCCCAATAATACATTGCTATGTCTATACAATACAATACAATAGCAGTAAGTATCAAA
>NW_018464912.1:0-532 GCF_002113885.1 Mizuhopecten yessoensis
AACTTGGTAGCTCTTCATCCCAGCATGTTACAGGCCAAATATCATCACCCTAGCCTTAAACATATTTGACCCCTGTGACCTTGAAAATAAGTCAAGGTCATTCATTCGAACAAACTTCGTAGCCCCTCATCCCATCATGTTACTGGCCCAATATCAGTACCCTGGGCCTTTTGGTTAATAATAAGTTGGTTGAAGGCTTAAAGACATTTGACCCCTGTGACCTTGCAAATCGGTCAAAGTCATTCATTTGAACAAACTTGGTAGCCCTTCATCCCAGCATGTTACAGGCCAAATATCATCACCCTAGCCCTCTCGGTTATTGAGAAGAAGTTTTTTAAAGGTTTAAAGACATTTGACCCCTGTGACCTTGCAAATTGGTCAAGGTCATTCATTTGGACAAACTAGGTAGCCCTTTATCCCAGCATGCTACAGGTCCAATATCATCACCCTAGCCCTCTCGGTTATTGAGAAGAAGTTGTTTAAAGGTTTAAAGACATTTGACCCCTGTGACCTTGCAAATTGGTCAAAGTCA
>NW_018464913.1:0-532 GCF_002113885.1 Mizuhopecten yessoensis
GACACAAACAATAATTTATCTACAGACAAAAACAAAAATGTATCAACAGACGCAAACAATCATTTATCAACAGACAAAAACATTAATTTATCAACAGAGGCAAATAATAATTCATCAACAGACACACAAAATCATTTATCTACAGACACAAATAATTATTTATCAACAGACACAAATAATCATTTATCAACAGATAATCATTTCGCAACAGACACAAACAATCATTTATCAACAGACACAAACAATAATTTATCTACAGACAAAAACAAAAATGTATCAACAGACGCAAACACACAAATAATCATTTATCAACAGACACAAATAATCATTTATCAACAGACACAAATAATCATTTATCAACAGACACAAACAATCATTTATCAACAGACGCAAATGATAATTTATCAACAGACGCAAATAACAATTTATCAATAGAATCACATAATCATTTATGTACAGACACAAACAATAATTTATCAAAAGACACAAAAATCACTTATCATAAGACACAAACATTCATTTATCAACAGAC
>NW_018464914.1:0-532 GCF_002113885.1 Mizuhopecten yessoensis
CAGGTTTACTAGATCATGACAGAGGGCCCTCTTTATCTGGTTTACAAGATCATGACAAAGGACCCTCTTTATCTGGTTTAGTAGATTATGACAGAGGACCCTCTTTATCTGGTTTACTAGATTATGACAGAGGGCCCTCTTTATCTGGTGTACTAGATTATGACAGAGGGCCCTCTTTATCAGGTTTACTAGATCATGAATCCCCTACCACTAACATCACCTCCCCTTCTACTGACAAAGGACCATCTCTATCTGGTTTAGTACATTATGACACAGGACCCTCTTTATCTGGTTTACTAGATTATGACAGAGGGCCATATGTATCTCTTTAATTCTCCCTCTGTACAAGTTGTTCGGCAGAACAGCTACATTTCCTTCTGTACAAGTAGTTAGACAGAACAACGACCTCTCCATCTGTACAAGTAGTTGGACAGGACAACGACCTCTCCCTCTGTACAATTAGTTAGACAGAACGACGACATTTCCATCTGTACAAGTAGTTAGACAGAACAACGACCTCTCCATCTGTACA
>NW_018464915.1:0-532 GCF_002113885.1 Mizuhopecten yessoensis
AAAGGAAAGTGTGGTTTGATATGGCACTGAGTTTCGCGAGACGGGTTAGGGAAAATCTCCGGGAATTAAAATACAACTGTTTCGAGTTCGAGCGCGACAGCGAGGGATGCGAATATGTCAAGATGGCGTATAACGAAGCGACAAAAAATCACAGTGGTGAAAATGTCAAAGATACTGATTTTGAACATTTCCCAAGGATGTATGCTACAGGGGAACCACATTGCCCTGTACACTCCCTAAAACTGTATCTACAGAAGAGAAATGCCCAATCTGAACATCTCTTTCAGCAACCTAGGGCCAAAATTGACTCTGATGATGACACTTGGTTCACATCTAGACCAATTGGCACTAGGTTGCTGAACGACATGATGAAAAACATCAGCAAAGATGCAGGCTTGAGCCGGTCCTACACCAATCACTGTGCCCGCGCCACCACCATCACGCGTCTATCGCATGCCGGAGAGGAAACCCGTGAGATAATGAAGATATCAGGTCATAGAAACGAATCAAGTGTACGAAGTTACAATGCCGA
>NW_018464916.1:0-532 GCF_002113885.1 Mizuhopecten yessoensis
TGAATACTTATTTAAACTACTCTCCATGTGTAGACATTGAACACTGTTAAACTACTCTCCATGTGTGGTCAATGAATACTATTTAATTACCCTCCATGTGTAAACAATGAATACTATTAAACTACCGTCCATGTTTAAACAATGAATACTATTAAACCACCTTCAATGTGTAGCCAATGAATTCTATTAAACTACTCTCCACGTGTAGACAATTAATACTATTAAGCTGCCCTCCATTTGAAGACAATAAATACTATTTAACTACCCTCCATGTGTAGACAATGAATACTATTAACCTACCCTCCATGTGTAGACAATGAATATTATTAAACTAATCTCCATGTGTAGACAATAAATACTATTAAACTACTCTCCATGTGTAGACAATGAATACTATTAAACTACCTTCAATGTGAAGACAGTGAATACTATTAAACTACTCTCCATGTGTAGACAATAAAAACTAATAAACTACTCTCCATGTGTGGACAATGAATACTATTAAACCACCTTCAATGTGTAGCCAATGAAT
>NW_018464917.1:0-532 GCF_002113885.1 Mizuhopecten yessoensis
AACACTCCGGCCTTCCAAGCAGGCGGCCGGGGTTCGATCCGCGAAATCGCCGTACGCATGGGATATTAGAGAAAGTGTTTTTCTCTTGCCCACACAACTCCAACAACCCAGGTGGAGTATACAATGGTCTGGGGTGGGTGTTGCGGTATATGTGCTGTAGCATTCAAGTGAGGTGGCACTATAAATGATACCGTTGGAAGCAGGGTCCCACTACAAACAGAACACAATACATCTCCAGCACACACACATAGGGAGATATTAGCCAGGTGGCATAGGACTAGTAGTTAGCACCTGATAAGGCAGCTCCTGCAAATTCCTCAATATTGTATTGATTAATATATATGCTAATTGTATGGACTGTATAAGATTGTATATCTATGTACTGTAAAGCGCTTTAGAGTGGCTTATGTTAGCTAGATAGGGCGCTATATCAAATGTTGTACATTTTTACAAACTGTCAACGGCAAGACTACCACAGGTAGCAGAACAATAATAAGTCTGTCACATCCAATATATAATGCCCTTTTTAACT
>NW_018464918.1:0-532 GCF_002113885.1 Mizuhopecten yessoensis
ACATCAGGAGTACCAGACACCTCTAGTGTAATGTACTCTTTAGACATTGACGGGAGGTGGAGAAGAATTCCACCATCCACATCAAGAGTACCATAGTCTTACCTCTAGTGTAATGTACTCTTTAGGTGTTGGTGGGAGGGGGAGAAGAATTCCTCCGTTCACATCAGGAGTACCATAGTCTTAACTCTAGTGTAATGTACTCTTTAGACGTGGACGGGAGGTGGAGCAGAATTCCACCATCCACATTAGGAGTACCATAGTCTCACCTCTAGTGTAATGTACTCTTTAGACATTGACGGGAGGTGGAGAAGAATTCCCCCATCCACATCAAGAGTACCATAGTCTTACCTCTAGTGTAATGTACTCTTTAGACGTTGACGGGAGGTGGAGCAGAATTCCACCGTCCACATCAGGAGTACCCTAGTCTTACCTCTAGTGTAATGTACTCTTTAGATGTTGGTGGGAGGTGGAGAAGAATTCCTCCGTTCACATCAGGAGTACCATAGTCTTACCTCTAGTGTAATGTACTCTT
>NW_018464919.1:0-532 GCF_002113885.1 Mizuhopecten yessoensis
TGCACATGTTGTCGTTCTAAATCACAAACGTAAAAAAAAAAAACTGTTTTAAAAAGTAAAATATATGTAGCTTTTAATGCTGTGCTACATGTGTTCTTTCTGTAATGAAAAATACAACCTTTCATAATCCTTTGCAATTCCTTGTCAATGTCCCAACTGTGTATATGTATACAAGATATTCTATGAAACTTCATACATACCTACAGTCTGTTCATATTAAATATTTTAACAGTCATCATGTTGACACTGAACCAAGAACTACAAATACCAGCATTCATTTTGTAAACAACACCTATATCAAACATATTGGTAAAGTAATACAAAAACCAACACATATATATTTATTTTCTGCACCAATCCTTATACATTTTGTGCAATTCTCCTCCAGNTCCCCCGTCAATAAACAAAAATCAGGTTTATACATATAAAAACAATTGAGTCACACCATTTGCTATATAGGTCGAGCGGCTAACATCAAACAAACTAATTTTTTGTTATTTTGGCCTAAAACCTCCATCCACAGCCTTCTTAC
>NW_018464920.1:0-227 GCF_002113885.1 Mizuhopecten yessoensis
TGTTACATAGAACAACAGACCCACCTGTTACATAGAACAACAGACACACCTGTTACATAGAACAAAAGACCCACCTGTTACATAGAACAACAGACCCACCTGTTATATAGAACAACAGACCCACCTGATACATAGAACAACAGACCCACCTGTTACATAGAACAACAGACCCACCTGATACATAGAACAACAGACCCACCTGATACATAGAACAACAGACCCACCTG
>NW_018464920.1:254-532 GCF_002113885.1 Mizuhopecten yessoensis
ATAGAACAACAGACCCACCTGATACATAGAACAACAGACCCACCTGATACATAGAACAACAGACCCACCTGATACATAGAACAACAGACCCACCTGATACATAGAACAACAGACCCACCCGATACATAGAACAACAGACCCACCTGATACATAGAACAACAGACCCACCTGATACATAGAACAACAGACCCACCTCTTACATAGAACAACAGACCCACATGATACATAGAACAACCTGTTACATAGAACAACAGACCCACCCGATACATAGAACAACA
>NW_018464921.1:0-532 GCF_002113885.1 Mizuhopecten yessoensis
AGAAATGTGAGCAGTACAATGGATGTTGTTTTTATAATCTTCATACATCGTTAAAAAGATTAAAAACATTTCAAAAAGGAAATTTAAAGAGATATATCTGAATGTTTTTTAAGCAAATGGCATGCAAGTAACAGGCACTGTTCAACTTCTGCATACTTCATCAAATATTGTTTAATGATGTCCTTTAAAAACATATTGAATTTTATTTCATTGTTTTGAGTAAAATTTTGAATTCTTTCAACTTGATAAAACTGATATTTATGCTTCTTTTGTTTTGTGTTATTAAAATAACTTGATATTCCTATGACTTGAAAGGAAAAAAATAATTTTCTTTAAAAATTGAAGTGTGCCATTTTAAACATTCCACAGTAAAGTTGCATGATCCCTCTCCTCCCACACTGCATGTCCTTACCCTGTTCCCTACAGAAACCTTTATGTATAGCTCAGTATATACATCAGTTAAACTAGAGAATTCCAATTTTTTAAGTCACATTTTTTTCTAATATTTTCTCTTTTTCTAGATGATAACAAG
>NW_018464922.1:0-532 GCF_002113885.1 Mizuhopecten yessoensis
TTCCTTTGAAAAAGTTTGCAAAAATTCCATTAATTTATTAATTATGAAGCCATTGTGTATATTTTGTTCAATTTTCCCATCTTTTTGTATGAATCTTTGTGTCCTGTTTGCTTATGTTTTATATATTTTGTGATAAATAAAATATTTTTAGGGTTAATTAACAATGCTTCTTTTCATTTTTTTTCTTGGTGTTATTGTTCTGAAAAATGCCACACACCAAAAAAATGGAAAATATTAAAATAGACCAAAACTACCGGAATACTTAGATTTTCATAAAATCAACCCTACATAGCTGCATAACCATTATGTGAAATGACTTCTGCTGGTTAATTGTGAAAGGGTGGAGCCTCCTTAACAAGTTGTCTATAATCATGGTTCGACGCCTGGTGTAGGCACTTGGAAACTTAAGGTAATAGGATTGTGTCACCATTTCTCAGTAGAATTCCTTCAAATTTTGTAGTTATATTGCTTCAAAGTAAAGAAAATGTCTGCCACCAAAAAAATATAGGTTGTCAGAATTTTAAGGATTTTA
>NW_018464923.1:0-532 GCF_002113885.1 Mizuhopecten yessoensis
TGATGAAGAAAACCTAAATGATTGTTTGTTTATTGAAAAGGTTCTTGGGAAGAAGTTTCTGAAACTATATTTTGTGGCGCAGCGAGCTCCAAACAAAATGCATGTAATGCGTCCTTTCGTCAGCCATTGGTACAATTTATATAGAGGAGACGTGTCAAGAAAAAGAGTGTTTCTCGAATTATATAATATATAGAATCTAACACTCGTGTTCATGTAATATTGAATTTATTAAACTTGTTCAATAAATTCAATATTACATGAACACTCGTGTCAGATCCTCTATTTACTAAATATACCTCGGAATGATAGCGACTGCTCTCAAAACCGCAGTGCAGGTTATTAAAGTGTTTTTTTTCATACTATGTCGACCTTTGAACTGTAACACGTGGCTTATGGGTACACTAGTAGGGGACACAGCTTATTTTCCGTCTCTGTCGTTACACGTAAGAGTTCGAAATTTTTCCCCGATTTCACAGGAGATCACACTGAGTGCTACATTCTTAGCCATAAAACAAGGGTTATCACAAACCTA
>NW_018464924.1:0-532 GCF_002113885.1 Mizuhopecten yessoensis
GTTATTATAATAATTTAGTCCTATTATCATAAACACAGTTTCGAAATTCCATAGTGGGGTCTGTATAATTATATACTTAAAATATATGTTTCTTCTATGAAATGATGCTGATGTATTCAAGGTATATTATGTTTTATTGTAGGTTTAGTATGAACCAACTTTTAGTCAAATTTCAAAAAATGAATGGGTGACCTCGCAGAGTATATATTGCTATTCTCCCACAAAAGCATATCATACAGTTACAACTATCATAATTACAGTGTCTATGTCTGATTCATGACAATATTTATTTTTATTTTTTTCTCCAGAATGTCCCAACTTTTCTTGGCAAATTCCAGACCTACCATCAGGATGCAGTGTTCTGTAAGACACTGCAAGAGCTTTGTCCATCTGGGATTCCTAATCCTTTGAATGGAGAAAACAAGACATTGCTGTTTATGTGACGATGAAAACACCATATTGTTGGACATTAATTAAAAAGGGCATAGACCAATGACATGTATACCGTGGCTAGTGATTGATAATTGTTGTG
>NW_018464925.1:0-150 GCF_002113885.1 Mizuhopecten yessoensis
TATCGTGATACATATTGCAGTATTTTACCTCTGTACATTGTATATTTCGTGATACATATTGCAGTATTTCACCTCTGTACATTGTATATATCGTGATACATATTGCAGTATTTTACTTCTGTACATTGTATATATCGTGATACATATTGC
>NW_018464925.1:339-532 GCF_002113885.1 Mizuhopecten yessoensis
ATTGCAGTATTTTACCTCTGTACATTGTATATATCGTGATACATATTGCAGTATTTTACTTCTGTACATTGTATATATCGTGATACATATTGCAGTATTTTATCTCTGTACATTGTATATATTGTGATACATATTGCTGTATTTTACCTCTGTACATTGTATATATCATGATACATATTGCAGTATTTTACCT
>NW_018464926.1:0-532 GCF_002113885.1 Mizuhopecten yessoensis
CTGTGCGTGACAGATCTTAGATAAATATTTTGTGTGCGATAGATCAAAGATAAATATTCTGTCTGTGTGTGACACATCTTTAATAAATAATCTGTGTGTGTGACAGATCTAAGATAAATATTATCTGTGTGTGACATATCTTTGATACAATTCTCTGTATGGGACATATTTGAGATACATATTCTCTGTGTGTGACAAATCATAATTACATATTCTCTGTGTGTGACAGATCATAGATAAATATTCTGTGTGTGATAGATCTCAGATAAATATTCTGTTTGTGTGACAGATCTTAGATAAATATTCTGTATGTGTGACAGATCTTAGATAAATATTCTGTGTGTGTGACAGATCTAAGATANTGTGTGACAGATCTTAGATAAATATTTTGTGTGTGTGACAGATCTTAGATATTCTCTGTGTGTGACAGATCTTAGATAAATCTTATCTGTATGTGACAGATCTAAGATAAATATTCTCTGTGTGCGATAGATCTAAGATAAATATTCTGCGTGTGTGACAGATCTTAGAT
>NW_018464927.1:0-532 GCF_002113885.1 Mizuhopecten yessoensis
GGTGATTTCAACCGTAACAGACTTTAGAATATTTTAACCGTAAAACACTTAAGGTGATTTCAACCGTAACAGACTTTAAGTTATTTCAACCGTAACAGACTTTAGGATATTTTAGCCGTAACAGACTTTAGGATATTTCAACCGTAACAGCCTTTAGGTGATTTCAACCGTAACAGACTTTGAGATATTTCAACCGTAACAGACTTTAGGATATTTTAGCCGTAACAGTCTTTAGGATATTTCAACCGTAACAGACTTTAGGTGATTTCAACCGTAACAGACTTTAGAATATTTTAACCGTAAAACACTTAAGGTGATTTCAACCGTAACAGACTTTAGGTAATTTCAACTATAACAGACTTTAGGTGATTTCAACCGTAACAGACTTGAGGTGATTTCAACCGTAACATATTTTAGTTGATTTCAACCGTAACAGACTTTAGGTAATTTCAACTATAACAGTCTTTAGGTGATTTCAACCGTAGCGGACTTTAGGATATTTCAACCGTAACAGACTTTAGGTGATTTCAAC
>NW_018464928.1:0-532 GCF_002113885.1 Mizuhopecten yessoensis
TATACTAGACCAGGTGACGTTATATAACATACTGTTTATGTTATGTTAGACCAAGTGACGTTATATAACCTACTGTTTATGTTGTACTAGACCAGGTGACGTTCTATATCCTACTGTTTATGTTATACTAGATCAGGTGACGTTCTATATCCTACTGTTTATGTTGTACTAAACCAGGTGACGTTCTATATCCTACTGTTTATGTTATACTAGACCAAGTGACGTTATATAACCTACTTTTTATGTTGTACTAGACCAGGTGACGTTCTTTAACCTACTGTTTATGTTATACTAGACCAGCTGACGTTCTATACCCTACTGTTTATGTTATACTAGATCAGGTGACGTTCTATATCCTACTGTTTATGTTATACTAGAACAGGTGACGTTGTATAACCTACCGTTCATGTTATACTAGACCTGGTGACGTTCTTTAACCTACTGTTTATGGTATACTAGACCAGGTGACGTTCTATAACCTACTGTCTATGTTATACTAGACCAGGTGACGTTCTATATCCTACTGTTTATG
>NW_018464929.1:0-532 GCF_002113885.1 Mizuhopecten yessoensis
TTTCTTATTACTTGATTTGTAATTGCAAATAAATGCGTCTTGTTTGTCCTTTTATTCGACCTGTTGATCTGATATTATATGAAAAAAATGTGCCGTATACTTTTATTCGGCTTGCTGATCTAAAATACGTGTTTGTGAAACACTCGATTTATATGTCAAAATGAAATAAAAACTAGGCCGTGTTTGTAATTTTCTTCGGCCAGTTGTTTTAATATACGTGTTTGTTACATACTCGATTAATATATCGAATTAAACTTTGAAACTGTGCCGTGTCTGTTATTAACTTCTGCTGGTTTTTTTAAAATACGCGTTCGTTACATACTCGATCGATACATGTCAAAATCAACTTTTAAACTGAGCCGTGTTTGTAATTTACTTCGGCCTGGTGTTTTGAAAATACGTGTTTGTTACATACTCAAACTGTGACGTGTTGGTAATTTACTTTGACCGGGTGTTTTGAAATACAGTAAGTGTTCGTTACATACCAGAACTGTGCCGTGTTTGTAATTTACTTAGGCCGAGTGTTTTAAAA
>NW_018464930.1:0-532 GCF_002113885.1 Mizuhopecten yessoensis
CGGAGGAATCGACTATACCGGTAGCACCAGGTGATATATCTAAACACCTATTCACGTCAAATTTCAGTTTCCATTGAAATAGACGTCGCGTGAATTAATGAAACAAATCCCAGTTATATCTACTATAATTACAAATTGTTGCTTTCATAAACGACTAAATATTACGGTGGGCATCTTGTTCTGCACTTGGATATCAGTGCCTAATTTTATAAAATGAAAGTTATCGTTTTGCTGTTGTTGTTGTTTTTTTTTTTTATCTCATTCAGACCATTTTATTTACCTCCATATGTGTTAATGCTACGTAACCAGTTCGTTGACTGCTGATCGACTGTCAGTCCCCGAGGTTGGCCGTAACCTTGTAGCTGGAATACTACTTCAAGCATAAATTATTTTGTTATAGCCAAGAGTTGTAGATTTGTAACGCTGTATTTCCACATTTCTCTTTTAGCCTGAGTGCCACAAATACGTTGTAATTTGGACGAAAGGACTATTTAATGCAGTAAAATATGAACTTTGATTGACTTTCTACCTC
>NW_018464931.1:0-532 GCF_002113885.1 Mizuhopecten yessoensis
GTAAAAAACATTAATACAACAAAGTAAAGGTATACAACATCTTTTGTCGTCGTTGTTTGCTTCTTATTTACATACAAGCACTGGGGGCTTTATCAGAGTTCAGGCAGTATTAGCTTAGCTCCTCTTCTCAAACTTGATCCACAGACCTTCATCAGTCACCGTGTTTCCAAGCTTACTTATCTTTGGTGGGCACTGAAAATTATAATCACATTGTATACTATATAATACAAAACTATGGTTTACGAGTAAATGTAATTAATGTGGGGCTATTTGGAACATAAACGTCTAATTCTGCCCGATATCAAATATAATAGAGACAAAGAGCCTAAATGATTTTGCCTGCGATCTTACATTGTCCTGTCTTATACAAATCTGTTGGTTGAATCAAGAAACTAACACTGCTCTGTCTTAGATCACGTCTGTTGAGTGTGACGACACATAGTTACTATATGTGCGTAAGATACGGTGGGACATCTATTGGACTAGCGTGAGGTGAATACACAGGGAAAATAATAAAACAATTCACGAAGGC
>NW_018464932.1:0-532 GCF_002113885.1 Mizuhopecten yessoensis
AAATAATGCCTCAGAACGGTACACTTTTTCATATATTTCAATACAAGTTAGAGTTAGAGAGAAAACTATTTGCTAATTCCACACAAATAGACTTGCATGTCACTTATTTTAAGTGAAATGGAAAGTGGGGAAGTGGGGAAGGGCCATTTTCATGTTAGCATCCCGATTTCAGCCTAACCTCTGAAGCAATATTTCAACGAAACAAATATTTTAAACTATCATATTTAATCGTGACTGTGACAGTCCGATTGACACTAGACATAAATTGGTTGTTCACGTATACACGTATATAATTAAACTATACTGCCCGGTGTTTTTACTTATCAAGTAATCTACGTTCGCGATTATGAGAAAACCAAATTGAATGAAAGTTTATGCGTTCTATATCTACGTGCTCTAATACTACATCAAACTCAGATGATATTTGGTGAAACTTTCACTTATAGGCGTTGATATGTGGATATGAAACGTTGCACGGGGTATTATTTATACATGTATATACATATAGGAGGAATACATGCGATTTATCAGC
>NW_018464933.1:0-532 GCF_002113885.1 Mizuhopecten yessoensis
AAACTGTTGAGGTCCCCATCTCATAACTTTATATAAGGTTGCAATACATGAAGAGATACACAAAATCACGGTATCAGAATCGACCCTAAGATCTGGCCACACCCTTTATGTCTAAGACTTTTGGATTTCAACTTGATACAAGTATGATACATGCCCATTCTATAACCATTTATACAATAACTGAGTAAAAAGAGACAAACACAATCATGATATTGGTATCAATCTTTGGTCTGGCCATCCTGGAGGCCTAGGGCTCCACCCCTATCGTAGTAGGCGACTAATACTGTAGCCCCCTGGAGAATTGCTTTGGTGTCCTCTATACACAAACGCGACCACACTAAATCTGCTGCACCCATTGCAATATTTGGGATGTTTATCTTTCTTTCTACTTCTAACTACCTTTAATTTCCTAGCGCATTGCTTGGCAACACCTCACTTTTGGCATTAATGTCGAGCGTTTACCCAGATGAGGAAGGCAATGGGCTTGGTACTCATCCGGGACATACCAAAGTCCTTAAAAATGGTAGTTGTT
>NW_018464934.1:0-532 GCF_002113885.1 Mizuhopecten yessoensis
TACACCTGTATACAAAGTACACAGGATATAAACTACATGTACACCACACCTGTATACATGGTACACAGGATATAAACTACATGTACACCACACCTGTATACAAGGTACACAAGATATAAACTACATGAACACCTGTATACAAGGTACACAGGATATAAACTACATGTACACCTGTCTACATGATACCCAGGATGTACACCTGTCTACAAGGTACACAGGATATAAACTACATGTACACCTGTATACATGGTACACAGGATATAAACTACATGTACGCCTGTATACATGGTACCCAGGATGTACACCTGTATACAAGGTACACAGGGTATAAACTACATGTACACCTGTATACAAGGTTCACGGTATATAAACTACATGTACACCTGTATACAACGTACCCAGGATGTACACCTGTATACAAGATACACAGGGTATAAACTACATGTACACCTGTATACAAGGCACACGGTATATAAACTACATGTAAACCTGTATACAAGGTTCACGGTATATAAACTACATGTACACCTGT
>NW_018464935.1:0-532 GCF_002113885.1 Mizuhopecten yessoensis
AAATATGTGTAAAGTAAAGCATATGCCTAATGACCCCTAATATGACTAATATAACATAACTTGATGGAAGTATTGTTTATCTGAGTATCTTAATTAGTTGGTTCTCTATATATATGTAGACTATTATTGTTAAGTTAACAGTTTCTTTCCAGTATGAACCAGTAGAGGGAATATAAGAGTGATATGCAGAATGAGTCGGTGATTGTACTTTAAGAAATATTAAATATGTATTATGTGTTAAAGTTGTACTAGTCTATATCATATCATATATATGGCCAGTATTGTTTATTAAATGTTATTGGGACACTCAACTTATATTTTTCTGATGATAAACGGATATTGTGTTTCGGATATTAATATTTATGTTAGGAGTACCCATGTTCGGGGCGAACATATTTTTGTACAGGGAAGGCTGTGTCGGCACGACGATTTACCCCAAAACACCCCAAAACACCCAAAACTACCCAAAAACACCCAAAAACACACACAAAACTACCCAAAAACACCTCACCGATAGCGTTTAGCTGAAGAA
>NW_018464936.1:0-532 GCF_002113885.1 Mizuhopecten yessoensis
CTCCCTTAAAAGAATTTTGATTCGACAATATTTCCAAAAGTTATTTCTCTTTGTTCATTTCAGTATTTGATTTTTCTCCGGCAATCCCCTCCTACATTTTTCAACGGATCTCCTTGAAACTTAGTAGGCTCAATAATCATGATATTTTGTTGTGTTTCCTTGAAATGAATTTTGATTCGACGATTTTTGCAAAAGTTATTGCCCTTTGTTCATTTCAGTATTTGATTTGTTTGTCCAGAGATTTTCTCCTACATTTTTATAGCATGTCCGCTTACCACTCTTTGAATTATGCAGATCTTATTTCAATGTAAGAAAGTATATAACACTTTATGGCATTCGACGGGCGTATATTGTTCCGCCCCGCGGTACTCTTGTTTAGTATTAGTATAGCAGATGGATAGGTTTTCCTGTTGGATTGAGAAGAAATAGTACATCTTTTATCTGCTGTTATTGGAGTAAAAGTGCTAACATGTCGGAGTGGGAGTTTTGTATTTCATTTCAAATATATTTTATTGATTAAACAAAAGGATTG
>NW_018464937.1:0-532 GCF_002113885.1 Mizuhopecten yessoensis
GATAAGTACTCTAGCGGATGGGGACGAGTTCAATGTAGACTGTTTTCTTTGTTGCCTGGCTAAGAGATATTCATTGCGTTAGAAGGGGGTCATTTGTTTTCCATTAGGCTAAAAAAAAAGCGTTGTGGCTAACAATGTTCATGTTTGCCGGTTTCATTATAAGATCAAAAGCATTTACCATAGCTAAGTTGACTTAAGACTCATACCATTGCCAAATGATACAATGTTTTACAATTACTTGAATTAGTGACATTAAAAGGTATAACATTGTTCTCAGCATTAGTTATAGTGACAGTGACAAAGTGCAGAACCGGTTAAATCACTTTAATAAGTAACATTGACAAATATGGCCATGTTTTAATTACTTGTACTAGCAAAAATGGCAAAAGTTTAACAACGACAAATATTACAATGTTCTTATAATACTAGCAGCAATAACAAGCGTAGAACAATGTTTAAAGAACTTGTTTTAGTAGCAAAAAAATAAATAAAAAAATAGCAATGTTGTATTCTCGTCCACGGGTTATGTTGA
>NW_018464938.1:0-532 GCF_002113885.1 Mizuhopecten yessoensis
GGGTCACAAAGGCACAAGACTTCAACGTATGTCTCACTTACCATTGATAAATCTCCAGTAAAACTCAAACATTTTCAGTAATTATATATTTGTGCCTTTTCTCCCATAAACCTAGGATAGTAAATATCATAATGTAAAAGTAAATGCAACATATCAACTGTCAAAATTGATTACTGCATAGCTGTCAACCCTCCCTCATTAGGAGGGAGACTCCCTCATTTTGACAAAAAATGTCCAATCTCCTTCGAAACTCTCTCATTTAAGTCAAAACTCAAACAAACTCAGAATCTACATCCTGTGGTCAAATGATCTCCTAGTTACTGCAGGGTGTGTGTAATGCTCATAACAGGTGTGTTTGAATCAAATGAATGCTTTTTGGAGTTACTTTGATACATAGAAATGGAAAGATAAATTGAGCAAAGCTGTTTCAGTCATGTTTCATGCAGTTTTTCCCTCATTGGAAATGTGGAATGAGGTAGATCTCCGCCATTGGAGGTTTCAGAGGCTGCACCTAAGTTACTGGTAGCCAGTT
>NW_018464939.1:0-532 GCF_002113885.1 Mizuhopecten yessoensis
ACCAACTGTTTCCTCTTTGTTTGGGAACAGGACCAACTGTTTCCTTGTTGTTTAACTATAGTATCTACGACCTCCGGCTAAACTGATCTAGATGATCTGTCAATCTCCTTGTCAACTGTATTTTGTTGTTGTCTAACTTCATTTTAATTTTTTTTTTTTGCGAGCTGATTTATTATTCAAAATTATCGAAAGGGTCACACCTGAATTTAGACTGAGATAATAAACACACATTAAATAACTATCGATTCAGCAAATCATATTTGTTACACGTTTATCATCATTAATCCAATATTATTGGCGATTTCCATTTTATTTGTTTAAGGCGTGCTTAAATTAATGCAATTTGTTTTTCCATGTTTGCATGTCAGATCAAACTAACAAAACCTTCGTCGACAGGTTTACTCGTAAATCTAGCGCTCTGGGGACACTCCTGTTGTTAAGGATGCTGTAGGGAGATCACGTCAGCGTCTGAAGCTCCAAACACAGTCACATGATATAATGTATTATGTTTCTAAATCTTAAATCTCCTGCA
>NW_018464940.1:0-532 GCF_002113885.1 Mizuhopecten yessoensis
AAATCACCCGATTCATTTCGAGAACCCTCTACCGAAATGGCTTCGCGGAACACTGGTTAGTATATGAAAGGATAGTTCATATTTTAGTTTATAATATCATGTATAATAGCATGTGTATTCAAAGAACAGATATCGGTATATCCTGTCACACGAGTGAAACATATATGGTATTCAAATGAAAAATCATTTGATTAATTACAACCAAGAAAAAGTGGTTTCATCAAAAATGTTGGGTGAATTATTTGCGTTATCTTTGGTGCACATACTCTTCTGTCGCTTTTTCATTTGACCAGAATTCAGTGTAAAGAGAGTATTTTTAGATTAGTCAATACCAAAAGTGATATTTCCACAGTCTGATAGATATCGGGTAGAGTGTGACAGATGTCGGTTATCAAAATGATAGATAGAGGATATTTAACAGTTTCTCGTTAATTACAATATGAAATGAGTATGACAGAATAGTGTTTATTTTTTATGCGTGCAAAGCAGGAGTTAATATAGTTTGCCATATTAGGGAAATGCGTATGATATA
>NW_018464941.1:0-532 GCF_002113885.1 Mizuhopecten yessoensis
ACTCTGACCCCTACTGGCCCACTCGACTCTCCTCCTACTCTCAAAGATGACACTTTTCCACACTGCAGTCTGGTTGTATGTGATAATTTGTTGATTTCACTCATGGTATTGTTTAAAATAATAAATGTAATGTAATAAATGCAACTAGAAAGGTTCATAAAAACATGTGGTGACATGAGAGAATACGAAATCAGTAACGGGTGTAGACCTGTCCCTTCTGCTAACTTACCATATTCAAAAAAAGAGACGGAAAGCTTTTGATTTAAAGATTTATCCTATTGTACTAGACAGAGAATGTAAATGATGAGAAATACATTTGCCTGGATTTGAAGGTAGACATTATGAATAGTAGCACATCTGGTACAAGAAACGCTTATCCTTCCGGACCACCTGATTCCTCCTCTGATTATTTATGTTGGCTTAATGATGTATTTCCTTTTGTGTTGGTGTTTCCTCTGTCCCTGGTTCTTTTCGTATCGTCTTCATGTTATATTTTGTCCTTATGTATTAAGGCAGTAGTGTATTTATTTCT
>NW_018464942.1:0-532 GCF_002113885.1 Mizuhopecten yessoensis
ACCAATAGCTGGCGGCTAACGCCTTAGCTAAAAACATTACCGAATGGATTCTATGTAAATATTTAATTAATGATGCAGATCGATGACAAACTAACCATATATTTTGTCATTTACACTTCACAGCATAATGTGACAATAAAATTTGAGTTCCATATCGACCATTATGTTTTTGGAGATGTTCTTGATCAATATTTTATTTTGGCCTAACCATTAGAGGGTGTACACTGTTAAGCTTCCCCAAATGGGAGATTACTCTATTGTATAATTTTATTATTTTTTAGGTTCAGGTTTCTCATTCAAGGGTACATACATGTCTGCATTAGTATGAACATATTTTGGTAAAATATGTTGTATTGAATGTGTTTAGTTATTGAGATTGATAATGTAAAATGTTGCAAAATGTTACATAATCAATCTCAAAAACAAAATACATTTGACCAAACATGTTTTACCAAAATATGTTCATACTAATGCACACCCATGCGCCCTTGAATGAGAAACCTGAACTCAAAAAATATATATAGAAAAAAAA
>NW_018464943.1:0-532 GCF_002113885.1 Mizuhopecten yessoensis
ATTGTACGTTATCAGTTGATACGTATTGTACGTTATCAGTTGATACGTATTGTACTTTATCAGTTGATAAGTTTTTCATGACTATCAACTGAACTTCTGCGACTTCGAACAGTGAAAATTTAATATCACCTTGACAAAGCTGGTCCTGTATCCTTAAATTCGTCTCTTGCAATGTGTCAAAGAGTCCATCCCACCAGACTTTTGTGAAGCCTGATGGCAAAATATTGTCTGGATAACAGTAGGACGATAAAATATTGTATTTATAACTAAATGTTTCTCATGTATTTTCATATTGCGTTTATAGGTAGATGTCATCTCTGCCTGTCGAACATGGAAAGGACAGTATTCAACTGTTTATATACAAACTGGAGTAAAGAAGAGTGCATGGACAATTGTTCAGATATAATAACAGCAAAAGTCTGTTTAGGTGTCAGAACTTCAGTTTTGTAATAGACAGCGTTTTAGACTGATAAGGTTACAGCAACATCGGTACCACTGAATCTAGACATACATGAGTAATTTGATTGATAAT
>NW_018464944.1:0-532 GCF_002113885.1 Mizuhopecten yessoensis
TCGATGTACAGCTATGATAATAGTCTGGTGTTTTCAATCTGTCAAACTTATATATCCTCAGTAGTGGTTTTGCCTTTTTAACTTTAACTGATTTATTTTTCGAAATAATATTTTTCGACAGTAGATGAAGTCTCTGATATGTTTTCCACTAATCAGTCTGTCTCGATATCAAGTCACCAATGTTCAGCTAGTCACGATATCCATTCACCACTAAACCCTGACTTATATAATTTGATTTTCGTATCACTTCATCACAACTTATCGAGTTGTCTCTTGCCATTCCTCAGTCCTTGGGTTGTCCAGCCTTATATTCACGACTAGTAAGAAATAAATCCTGAGGTTCCTCAATATAAGTGTAACAGAAAAAGTAATCCCTACAAATTGGAAGAAGGAACAACCTATCTGAAAATGTAGTATATCGATGTTGTAAGCTAAAGAAAGTAAAATAGTAGTGCATCATATGGCAATAGTTTCACTTAATGAATCAAAATAATGAAAACGCATATCTGAAGTGTTCGCGTTAGCCTATAAT
>NW_018464945.1:0-532 GCF_002113885.1 Mizuhopecten yessoensis
TGGAATTTCTGAAAACCCCAATATAGTCCAAGAGCTTCTTTCTCAATTTGTAAGTGACCCTTTCATCAAAGACTACCGTGTTGCGAGTGTGATAGGTAGTTTAGAATCATAATGTATGATGTGGGATAGCACAGCTTTTAAGCCATAGGATGAAGCGTCGCATACAAGCTTCACAGGCAGCTCTGAAATAACAGCTGTTCTGATGTAATGAGCTCCTTCACCGTAGTAAAGGCTTCTTTACAATCAGTAGTCCATTTCCAGACTATCTCACTTTGTAGTAATTCATTCATGGGTGCAACAACAGTAGATATAGGGTCCGGTAGAAACCGGCGATAGTAATTAACTAAACCCTAAGAACGAACGACGCTGTTGTACATCGTCCGGTTACAATGCATTGAGTACAGCACTGACCTTCTCTGGTGATTTCTGTAGACTTTATGCTGTTTCCGTAGTATGTCACTTTGTCGTTGTAGAACTCGCATTCGTCAAGTTTTGCTCTCAAGTTCTGCGATTCAAGTCTGTCCAGAAGAGT
>NW_018464946.1:0-532 GCF_002113885.1 Mizuhopecten yessoensis
ACGAATTTGAATAAGCGATAGTTTCCCGGTATACAGTAGACTAGTACTACAAAATATGACAAAGTTAGGTGGTTACCACATGCCTTGTAACTTGCACCTATCCATAACTTGTTTTCAATGTAGATAAAAATCGTTCATATGAAAAGCGATACTTAACCGATAAAAGACAGATGTTTGCCATATTTATGAGTGACGAATCTGATAACAACGTCAGAAATGAAACGTATAAATTCGCCTCACTCTAACTCAAAGGCATTCTGTGACACCCGAACACTACACACATTTAACTAACAAAGTTCACACACTTTGCTTCTCAGATCATTTGTTTTACTACGAAGTTCACATGTTTTACTTCTGTGTTCACATATTTTACTGCGAAGTTCACGTTTTTTGCTTCTGACTTCACATATTTTTCTGCGAAGTTCACGTTTTTACTTATGCCTTCACATATTTTTCTGCGAAGTTCACGTTTTTTACTTCTGACTTCACATATTTTTCTGCGAAGTTCACGTTTTTGCTTATGACTTCACAT
>NW_018464947.1:0-532 GCF_002113885.1 Mizuhopecten yessoensis
TACATGAACTACATATAACATACATGTACTACATATCACACACGTATACTACATATCACACACGTGTACAACATATCACATAGTTTATTACATATCACATACGTGTACTAAATATCACTTACGTGTCCTACATATTGGTGTGTATTACAAATCACACACGTGTACTTTATATCACAAACACGTATTACATACTACACATGTGTACTACATTTCACATACGTGTACTACTTATCTCATACCTATATTACATTTCACATACATGTACTACATACTACACACGTATACTACATACCGTATACCTATACCACATAGCACATACGTGTACTACATATCACACACGTGTACTACATATCACTTACATGAACTCCATATCACACACGTGTACAACATATCACATATGTGTACTGCATATCGAACACGTATACTACATATCACACACTTGTACTTAATATCACACACTTGTACTTAATATCACACGCGTGTACTTAATATCACATACGTGTACTACATATCACATACGTGTACTACATAC
>NW_018464948.1:0-532 GCF_002113885.1 Mizuhopecten yessoensis
TTTAAAAATGTTAAAAATGAACGAAATGTACCCAGAAATATATAGTAATTAGTCAGCACGTCAATATCAAGGTTTCCCAATGTATTCCTCGATCAATTGCTCAAGTATACAATCTCAATAAAGTTGCCTTTGATGAAGAGTTTACGTGAAATGATGTAAAACAAAGCATATTAAGCGACCGGCAAAAATACAATTGATCAACACGATAAAGAATAGCGACGTTTTATTTGTTTCATTGCACTTGAGTTTTATTCAGTCAGTTGGTTGAAACATCTGTGTGACTTGAAGAGCAAAGGGTATGTGCCCCTTCGAGCAATTATCAAATCATTGATCACAATATTATGGAGTAAATCGGATAAGTTTTCGAAAGAAATATGAGAGTTTAAATCTTCTGTTTTTCTACATCTTATTGGAATTACCTCGAATCGGATGTTAAAATATGGTCAAGTCACTATCTCATTAATTCAAAAGAAATGCATATCAATGCGGAAATGAAGGCCTCTTTTGTTTCATAATTTGGATGCATTACCGA
>NW_018464949.1:0-532 GCF_002113885.1 Mizuhopecten yessoensis
CTTTTAATGAGAAAATTTTGCCATGATTGCTTACATGCAAGATACAATCGCTCTGAGCCTCTCATATTGATAGGATTGGCAAATTGAGGCTTCCTGTCGCTTCAAAACAACCATTCCTGTTGCTTCACAACGCCCATGGAATAAACACTGGTGAATTCAGTAATAAAAATGTTCAAGGCTAAACATTTTAGAGCTTTGAATTTACCTAGCTATTAGCAGAATATCAGAGCTCAATTTTGTTCCTGTGTCTGTGTTTTATTAAGAACAATTTCATCTCTGTGAGAAACAATTTTCTTTATCTTGAATTTTTATCTTTTTTTTGGCTATAAACATGTCATAAGCAATCGTGAAAGAAAGCACTTCGTATTTTTTAACATGAAAGCTTGAAAACATTACATTGTATGTTCCAATAGAACCCGCGACCGAACCTCAACCCCCTCCCAATTTCTTTCAAGTTTTAACCCTTTCACCCCTATGTAACTTTAGAAGACTCTACCATATATTGATCTGGATGAGTCCATTATGGTCTACA
>NW_018464950.1:0-532 GCF_002113885.1 Mizuhopecten yessoensis
CATTGTTAATTATCTAGTACACCACACAATGATATCATTGTTAATTATCTACATCATCAGACAACGATATCATTGTTAACTATCTTCGTCATCAGACAACGATATCATTGTTAATTATCTACATCACCATACAACGATATCATTATTAATTATCTACATCACCAGACAATAATATCATTGTTCATGATCTACATCACCAGACAATGATATCATTGTTAATCAGCTACATCACCAGACAACGATATCATTGTGAATTATCGTCATCACCAGACAAAGATATCATTGTTTATTATCTACATCATCAGACAACGATGTCATGGTTAATTATCTAGTACACCACACAATGATATAATTGTTATTTATCTACATCACCACACACTGATATCATTGTTAATTATCTGCATCACCAGACAATGATATCGTTGTTAATCATCTTCATCGTCAGACAACGATATCATTGTCAATCATTTACATCACCAGACAATGGTATCATTGCTGATTATCTACATCGCTAGACAATACTATCATTGTT
>NW_018464951.1:0-532 GCF_002113885.1 Mizuhopecten yessoensis
GCCATGTTTCCACTTTATAAATTATCAACGTCATTTTCAAGGAATGTGTTGCCGTTAAATATAGAGAGTTTGGTGTCTTAGTCTGGTTTATAATTTCTGGTGTTTTGACGATATGATCTGTTCCTATTTTACTTCCCTTCCTGCAATAGACTTAAATGATAGATAAGAATTTATTAGATAAAATCATATCCTCTGTTTCTCCCATAAAATGAGTACATGTACTACAACCAAATCTTGGCAAATCTCCCGTTGTTTGCTAAGATTTGATTGCAACTATAAGTGTG
Organism: Mizuhopecten yessoensis; assembly: GCF_002113885.1. Classification (NCBI taxonomy): domain Eukaryota; kingdom Metazoa; phylum Mollusca; class Bivalvia; order Pectinida; family Pectinidae; genus Mizuhopecten; species Mizuhopecten yessoensis. Next base: position 285 of record NW_018464951.1, read on the forward strand.
AAGTGGTTGCCACAAGGGTTTACAATAACAACATTTTTTCTCCCAACGCTTCAGTAGCATTTTGAACAGAATATCTGCGGCTACGGATGAAATAAATAGAAAATACCATTCTGATTGGCCGACATAAAAATGATACTTGATCTTCATCACATGTGGATCTTTATCTTTTCGTTCACATATATTTTTACTATTGCGAAAATGTAAGTTTTTATCACATTGATAAGTTCTGATATTTCGCTGGTGACAAT
>NW_018464952.1:0-532 GCF_002113885.1 Mizuhopecten yessoensis
GTTGAATCTGCTCAAGCGACCATCTGTATTAAACGACCATCTGTTATTTGCGACCAATTTTCAATCCTCCCAACCGTTTTTACTATGTCATTTAACTGTATTAAGCGACCATCTGTCTAACATGACCAGCGACCACTGAAAATGAACCCAAAATTACGTTAAACAACCACAATTGATACATTTTAGGGCCCATGTTTGACGAAAATATACCAAACGATTGTTGAAACAGTTGTGTATCTCCAAATTTGCGACCATTACCACATTTAACAAAGGGCTCATTCGCGATCTTTTCACCAAGTTCAATGAACAAGTTGGAAAAATAAATCCAAACTTATAAAAAATTCATTGATGTGCAGAAACAAATAAAAAGTATTTTTCTAACTGCCGATATTGATGATTTAGCAGTGAAAATACGGCCTGATATTTATCGCAGCTGAACAAAATCATTTTGAATGCGCAAGTGTCCTGCTAGGCAATGTCACCTTTAACCCTTCGATATCCTCCATCTAATTGGATGAAGTACACTGGCGGG
>NW_018464953.1:0-532 GCF_002113885.1 Mizuhopecten yessoensis
CGGGTTTCACAAGTTTAACCGAAGCACAAATACAGATAAGTAGATTGAGTGTCAGGTTTTTTTCTAGAATCATAATTACAGGTAAGGTGATTGTTTTTCATAAGTTCACTTGAAACTTTAATACAGGTAAAATATATCGAGTTTGTAAGCTAAGGACAAATTCCTTTTACATACCACGCTACCCTTACATTTTATCTAAATCCAAAAATGTACCTGGTCACAGCTCACAGATTCAACTTACCATAAATACTATGTTCAAAATAACGATGACGTACTTCGAGATTGTCTGTGTGCAGCACACCATGATGAAGCTACTGTCGACTATAAAAGATCAAAAAATAACAAATTATATGTTTGCTTGCATTTGCTAATAATATTAGTAACGTAGGCGTGCATTCATCTTCGAAGTCCAATTAACTTTCTCTCGAAAGACACGCGGTTGGCTGTTTGATTGGTTTTATGTAAATCAAACTGACCAATCGCAAGGCTGATTCTTGTCCTTTGAAAAAAGAGCGCCACCCGTTTTCAAAAC
>NW_018464954.1:0-532 GCF_002113885.1 Mizuhopecten yessoensis
AGATTTGAAGCAGTCATACCACAAAAACTACGTACTGATGATCAGAAAGGTGAAAAAATTAGAATGCAATATACACTTCCAGAAATATATAGAGCAGTGCCTTTTACTAATACAAGAAAAGTAACATGTATCGTATGTTTAAATAATATACATGGTTCAAAATGTGAACAAGAAGCAGCGTCATTATATAGGTCTCTGGCACGCTACCTTTAAGGCATTTGTAATTGATTACTTTGCTGCTATTAACGTCACCTTGCACATTCAACATGTGTGTAAGTATAGCATAAAACCACTTAATCCAGGCATGCAGTTTAGCATACCATCTTTATTATAATTTCATTATCGCGAAACACCTACTAATGGATTTCAGTGCCAAGCCCACACTATTGGTTGCAAATTCTATTGCTATTATTTACAGAATCATTTATGAGCGCATTCTTCTTAAATAACATCTGTTTCTAAAACAAAAATAGAACATCCATTTTGAGAATAAAGCACCGTAAAGAAATTGAAAATGCTAAACAAGTTTTCT
>NW_018464955.1:0-532 GCF_002113885.1 Mizuhopecten yessoensis
AAAAAAATTCCCCCCCCCCCCCCCCCCATTTTAGGAAATCCTGGACCGCCCCTGATACTTATTGGCTCATCTCGCTGCGGTCTAAATAATGACCCCGGCCTTGCCGTCCTGTTTAGGTTGAAGCTAGCGTGTCTCTACAATCGAACCAACTAGCAGCAGAGCAAGATGTCGATATCCACCCTGCGCGTTACTCTTAATAATGGCCAGACTATGCCCCTTTTTGGGCTTGGAACCTGGCAGGTAAGTGTGCTGTTATGATACATGTTAGTGCCCTCTATGGGGTATCGTATTGTGTTTACGTTGTACATGTACATCAAGTTCTAAATGTACTGGTGTATGTGCGTTTTGGGAGTTGTACGTGCTATAAATAACTCTTCAGTAACAATACCAAGCTTAACAGCTGCCGTTAAATGAAACATCTATATTTATTTACAACGACAACGTGACTTCACGGTATTTGACCGACTGTTAAGATAATGTTTAAAGAGGGAACAGATTTATGAATACATTGGGAGTTGTGATATAAATAACT
>NW_018464956.1:0-532 GCF_002113885.1 Mizuhopecten yessoensis
TATAAGGACGGGTGCCTAGGGAGACACAACAGCCAGGGTCATAAAAGGACGGGATTTAATGAACAATAAATACTGAATAGTGCAAGACGCATCATGAAACAAGACGAGGCAGAGAGTTACTATGTAGCCACACATCAATGACTGATAACACCATTACGAAACTTCATAAAAACTATAAAGTGCTCAGTGATCTTGAGTTAGTTAGCTTGTGGACATTCATCAAACGATATCAGCATGTGACGGTTAATCAAGCGGAACATTTATCCAGAGACGTATATACTGCGGCTGTATGTGTCTCTGTTTAATCAAACGTATATCAGTACATATAATTCATTTTTTAAACAATATCATATATTAAGAAATATTTCGCGATGAAAGCAATTAGAAATGAAATATACTATTTTCTTTTTAGGATGACCAAAAAAGTGTGACAAAATTCTCAAGGTCAAGATTGACATGATTATCAAGGTCAAGAGCAGTACGACACTGTACATAATTACAGCACAATTATCGGTTTGTTACAGGTGGTGAC
>NW_018464957.1:0-532 GCF_002113885.1 Mizuhopecten yessoensis
CATGGTCGGTCGATCAATGTACCCACATCGAATGACTATATTGTCAGAAATTGCAAATTATATATTGAGAAGCTAGTCGGGACTTTTATATATATATACAATGTATTTCAAACTTTATATACGTGCCATTTGACGTCTTTTTCTTTACGTGCAATATACGTACAAATCCGAAATTTCATGCGTAATTTCTTAATTGTTTACGTGAATTACGTCAAGGTCATTTTTCGTCAAACATTGTTTGGCTCTTACAAACATAGATATAATCCAAATATCATGACTCTAGGCCTGTCCAATACTATTGTAACGTATCACGATACTTTTGTAACGTATCAAAATACTATTGTAATGTATCACAATACTATTGTTTCGTATCACAATACTGTAATGTATCACAATACTGTAACGTATCAAAATACTATTGTAATGTATCGCAATACTGTAATTTATCACAATACTATTGTAACGTATCACAATACTGTAATGTATCACAATACTATTGTAACGTATCACAATACTATTGTAATGTATCACA
>NW_018464958.1:0-532 GCF_002113885.1 Mizuhopecten yessoensis
TAAACATAGCTCTGGTCAGGTTACTTAAGATCATAGAAAATATTGGACAGGAAGTAACTAAGTAGATTGACAAGAATACAAATCTGAGATATATTTTTGACTAAAGATTCTTAACGTAAGGAAACTCATGATAACTTGAATTATGAGTTGAATGTCTGTATTAATACATGAAAGTACTTTAACTAATGAGAGACATATGTATACCGATCAGTAACATGCACGTGTATTGTTCACATACTAAAGTAACGCTGGTAATAGGTTCGGCAACCTTTGAATTAATACGTCGTTTAACAGTATTAACGTCCATTACAATCATGAAGTGACATATAGCCTTCGAAAAGCCGTAAACCAAGATACGTTTTGCAGTAAAAGTCGAGAGAAAATACCATAAATCCCTGTAAAACAAACTTACAGTTACTTTTATCTCAATTAATGTCGACAATAACTACATCCTTATATACTCAATAAACACGTGTACCAATCCGACTATTAACCCTTCACTCGTGCCTAAATGTATTCACTGAACATAGTA
>NW_018464959.1:0-532 GCF_002113885.1 Mizuhopecten yessoensis
TTAGGTCACAGTACAAGATTTTGGGAACACAACAATGCTTTTGTCGTGACAGCTGATACAGGGTTAAAAAGCTCCTGTAGGTACTTAGGAGCTGTTCCACGAACAGTGCTTTGTATGTGTACACCAAATTTTTGTACTATATTTTTCAAGGGAGAGATCCAATGCTGTTTCTCTTGTAAAGGTTCGGTTGGTTCCGTTTATCCCTTGCTTGGATACTTGGTATGATGGGCGACTAAAGAATAGGAAAATCGAATTATAGATGTCAATTGCAGGATAAGTTTGGTTTTATATATTTTGAAACATCTACAGGTTTCATCAGAACAGTGAATTTTGACAAAATTTGTTCCCTGAAATACTAACAAGAGGCCCAAGAGGGTTAGGGTTAGGGTTAGGGTTAGGGTTAGGGCCTGTATCGCTCACCTGAATATTTAAGCAGTAGCAAAATATTCTCATCAAATATGTTATTCCACTAAAAATATTTCCCTCACAAACTTTGCTGGCTCCATCTGTTGAAACTACCAGCAAAATATTA
>NW_018464960.1:0-532 GCF_002113885.1 Mizuhopecten yessoensis
GTACCTGCGCAAATTATACAGGTTTTTACAGTGGTTAAAGTGCTGGTAGTTAGAGGATTGCCAAAATAAACATTTTGAGATACTTTATCAGGCAGGAGTTAGATAAGTATGTGACATAATGTATTGTTTATTACTGTTTAAAATGGTTAAGTTTGATTAAGAATAACTTAAATATTCTTGAATTTAATTTTTGAATAATTTTCAATATAGGGATAATAAGAGTGGTACATATATAAATTATATTAACCAAAATATTTTATGGAATTTAGTACTTTGAAACAATTTGATGTTGATAAAATAATGTTGTGCTTTAACTCTTACATCAAAATATTTCTGACAATAGCAGCCCTGGAGGTTGACTGTTTCTGAAGTCACAAATTCCATGATGTTTATGTTTCCTTTTTACTTGTACTGGGTCCAATGCCTTTGTGACCTATGCACCTTGTAAGATAGTGCCTGCGGCCACCAGTTCCATGATCTATGTCGGTTATTTACCTACAGGACAGTATGTCTGGGTCCAAGGATACCGTGA
>NW_018464961.1:0-532 GCF_002113885.1 Mizuhopecten yessoensis
AAGATTTGTTTTAACTCGACGTTAACCTTATCCCTAAATACATTTATATCAAGAATCACTGGACTCGATCTGATTTACAGGTTGTCGCGAACACATTTATAATTCCTATTGATCTGTCATTGTTAATGCTGTTTACTGTTCAAAACCCTCTAATTCGGAATCGTTCGAAACGAGGTCAATAGTTCGATGAATACATGGTATCCGACAAATAGGAGGTTTGTCCGACATCGTCATGTTTTGATCAGATGGGACGGCAGACAGCATGAGCAATGTAGATATTGCGGATAATAGATGATCGATGTAAAAAGAATTTTGATATAGATGACAACATATACCAAGATATAAAACTGTTCAACAATGAGAAGATATAGCCAGCGGTATTAAGAAAGGAGTAGACATAGTCCGCCATTCTGTTAACGACTACGTTTATTTTGTGAAGTATCAAAACCAGTGAACTCTTTAATCGTTTTGAAATGAAGAAGATTTTTAATCCTTATTATTATAATGCTGATTGATAACGAAATTAACAAAT
>NW_018464962.1:0-533 GCF_002113885.1 Mizuhopecten yessoensis
TAATCTACAGTCGACATCGATACCTCGTGATATAAGTGTGTTAATAGACAGTCGACATCGATACCTCGTGATATAAGTGTGCTAGTCAACAGTCGAGATCGATACCCCGTGATATAAGTGTGTCAGTCAGCAGTCGACATTGATACCTCGTGATATAAGTGTGTTAGTCATCAGTCGACATCGATACCCCGTGATATAAGTGTGTTAGTCAGCAGTCGACATCGATACCCCGGGATATAAGTCTGTTAGTCAGCAGTCGACATTGATACCACGTGATATAAGTGTGTTAGTCAGCAGTCGACATTGATACCTCGTGATAAAAGTGTGTTAGTCATCAGTCGACATCGATACCCCGTGATATAAGTGTGTAAGTCAGCAGTCGACATTGATACCACGTGATATAAGTGTGTTAGTCAGCAGTCGACATCGATACCCCGGGATATAAGTGTGTAAGTCAGCAGTCGACATCGATACCCCGGGATATAAGTCTGTTAGTCAGCAGTCGACATTGATACCCCGTGATATAAGTGTGT
>NW_018464963.1:0-533 GCF_002113885.1 Mizuhopecten yessoensis
ATTAATAAATGTCCATAACCTGTCTGTGAATTTGTACGGGTAATATCACAATTTTATCAAATTACTTTAAAAACATTTAGAGGAAATCCGTGAAGAAAAATCAAGATAAAACATTTTAATGAATAAATTGTAAGTAATACATGCAGTAGGATCGTTTTCCTTCAGTTATGAAATACATAGGAACATCCCTTTCTCCACCACTTACCCCCATCTACTTTATAAGCTTAACCTTTTAAAATAATGTTAATACCGCTATAACCAGACCTATTTGGTGGCATTAAACTCCTACTTTCACTTTCACATACTTCATTTCCGGTTAAGAGATACGAAACTAAGGCTTTCGATTTAATGCTTTACCGAGCGCTGTTGAGGAGGGTTTATTATCTCAAATTCAAATCTCGTTCTTTATAAGATATCTTATAACCGAATTATATAAGATATCTCATTTAATTTTGTTTAAAAGATATCTTATATATTATATAAGATATTATATTATATAAGATATCTCATTTAATTTTCTTTATAAGATATCT
>NW_018464964.1:0-533 GCF_002113885.1 Mizuhopecten yessoensis
TTTTCAACGTTCGCACATCGTGCACACATCGTTCATACACCGTGCTTACACCGTGCGCTCTCCGCACATCGTGTAACGTTGTGCGATCCCACAACTGTACATTGTATTTACGGGACTGTACTCTATGGAAATATTGTTCATAATGTTATCATTTCTGATTTTTTTTTTCTCTTTCTGCTGTTGGAGCACATTCTAAATACTAGTAGTGTTTTTAGTGTGCTATGGAAGTATTTAGAACAAATATAATTTCTATACATCTTGATAAGAACGTTTTTATTTTGTTTCGGTTTTTGTCTGTAGACATAAATGTTCTTTTCTCAATATATATTGGGAAAGGAGGAGGAGATGAGGGGCTAGCGAAATATCAGGCATGGATAGTTAAATACGGNGAATAATAGAGACCTATATTTTCTAAAGTACATGTTTGTTGATTTAAACGTACATGATCCAGGAATTTTGTACAGGTGTACCAGAAATAGATAGTTAGTCAAATTACTTAGTGCAGCTACTTTTCAAGGGACGGTACCGTCTGA
>NW_018464965.1:0-533 GCF_002113885.1 Mizuhopecten yessoensis
TGTCCTTAAACTGTCGCTCAGTGAAGAATAAGTCATTGTCCATCGAAGATTTTGTAACATCTCAGGACATTGACATTCTTGCATTGACAGAAACCTGGTTAGGTTCAGATATCGATGACCAGGTCCTAGCTGAGCTAATACCAACAGGCTATGAATTCCACCACAATGCTAGACTCGGCAAACGTGGTGGTGGGGTGGCTGTTCTGTTTAAGAAAGGCCTAAGTGTGAAACATCTCTCTTCCAGTCATGATGATGTATACACACACTTTGAGCACATGACTTGTTCTGTCAAACAATTTAGATTGTTTATCATTTACAGGCCTCCACCATCTAAACAGAATGCTTTCCGAAATACAGTGTTTTTTGATGAATGGTCTACCTTTTTAGACCACCAAGTTGTTGTACCACAAGAGATTATTATCACGGGTGATCTAAATTTCCACTTAGACGATCTATCTAATGTTGACGCTCGCCAGTTCTCTGGTCTACTAGATTCCAGGGATCTGATTCAGCATGTGACAGAAGCTACACAC
>NW_018464966.1:0-533 GCF_002113885.1 Mizuhopecten yessoensis
ATGAATTATAGGAGTCATTTATTATTGTAGTACATGAATTATAGGGTTCATTATTATTGTAGTACATAAATTATAGGAGTCATTTATTATTGTAGTACATGAATTATTGGAGTCATTTATTATTGTAGTACATGAATTATAGTTGTCATTTATTATTGTAGTACATGAATTATAGNGTAGTACATGAATTATAGGAGTCATTATTATTGTAGTACATGAATTATAGGAGTTATTTATTATTGTAGTACAGGAATTACTGTCTTAATAGGATGATGTCATTTTATTTTTTCAGATTTTGAAAATGTATGCATGTTTATGGTGTAAGGACAGAAGCCCCAAACGCCGTCCTAAGCTGTACATTGTCAACCTCCAGTGGACACCTAAAGATGATTCTTCTACTCTGAAAATCAATGGTATTTTGTAATTTCTTATTTCATCTGTGAGTTGATATTTATTGATTTTATGTCTGAAAATGCCAAATCTGACAGACTACAAAAGATCAGCAAACAGGCCTATGTATATGTATACCAATA
>NW_018464967.1:0-533 GCF_002113885.1 Mizuhopecten yessoensis
TATTTATACTGTATCTTTTCTTTATAAGAACATTTGTACCGTATCCCTTCTTTATCAGTACATTTATACGGTATCCGTTCTGTATAAGAACATTTGTACCGTATCCGTTCTTTATAAGAACATTTATACGGTATCCCTTCTTCATAAGTGTATTTATACCGTATCCGTTCTTTATAAGAACATTTATACCGTATCCGTTCTTTATAAGAACATTTATACCGTATCTCTTCTTTATCAGTACATTTGTACCGTATCCCTTCTTTATAAGAATATTTATACCGTATCGGTTCTTTATAAGAATATCTATACCGTATCCCTTCTTTATAAGTACATTTGTACGGTATCCCTTATTTATAGGAACATTTATACCGTATCCTGACTTTATAAGTACATTTATACCGTATCCATTCTTTATATGAAAATGTATACAGTATCCCTTCTGTATCAGTACATTNCTGTATCAGTACATTGATACCGTATCCGTTCTGTATAAGAACATTTATACCGTATCCTTTCTTTATCAGTACATTTGT
>NW_018464968.1:0-533 GCF_002113885.1 Mizuhopecten yessoensis
TCTAAACACACTGGTATAGACTATAACAGTATAAACACACTAGTACAGATTATAAAAGTCTAAACACACTGGTGTAGACTATAACAGTATAAACACACTGGTGTAGACTATAGTAGTCTAGAACACTAGTATAGACTATAGCAGTCTAAACACACCAGTATAGACTATAACAGTATAAACACACTGGTGTAGACTACAGTAGTATAAACACACTGGTATAAACTATAACAGTTAAAACACACTGGTNTATAAACACACTGGTATAGACTATAGCAGTACAAAAACACTGGTGTAGATTACAGTAGTATAAACACACTGGTATAAACTATAACAGTTAAAACACACTGGTGTAGACTATAGTAGTCTAAATACACTATTATAGACTATAGCAGTCAAAATACACTTTTATAGACTATAGCAGTATAAACACACTGGTATAGACTATAACAGTATAAACACACTGGTGTAGACTTCAGTAGTATAAACAAACTGGTATAAACTATAACAGTTAAAACACACAGGTGTAGACTATA
>NW_018464969.1:0-533 GCF_002113885.1 Mizuhopecten yessoensis
GTGGATCAGGCCTGTGGTTTGGATCAGGCCTGAGGTTTGGATCAGGCCTTTGGTTTGGATCAGACACTAAGCTGTCGTGGATCAGGCCTGTGGTTTGGATCAGACACTAAGCTGTCGTGGATCATGCCTGTGGTTTTGATCAGACACTAAGCTGCTGTGGATCAGGCCTGTGGTTTGGATCAGGCCTGAGGTTTGGATCAGACCCTTAGCTGCCGTGGATCAGGCCTGAGGTTTGGATCAGACGCTAAGCTGCCATGGATCAGGCTGTGGCTTGGATCAGACACTAAGCTGCCGTGGATCATGCCTGTGGTTTTGATCAGACACTAAGCTGCCGTGGATCAGGCCTGTGGTTTTGATCAGACACTAAGGGTTTGGATCAGACACTAAGCTGCCATGAATCAGGCTGTGGTTTGGATCAGACACTAAGCTGTTTTGGATCAGGCCTGTGGTTTGGATCAGACACTAAGCTGCCGTTGATCAGGCCTGAAGTTTGGATCAGACACTAAGCTGCCGTGGATCAGGCCTGAGGTTTG
>NW_018464970.1:0-533 GCF_002113885.1 Mizuhopecten yessoensis
GTATTTACAATATTTAAGTATATTTTTACGTTTTGAATGAAATATTTACCTTTGATTCAGTTTAAATGGAGTTCATCTACGGTATCCAAGGAATGCCATATGTTTTGTATGTGTTCATAGTTGTCTTTACACTTAGAGGGGGCGCAGGGGACGACAAATTCATGGTGGGTAACGAAACTCTGTCTGGAGTAGTCGTACCTTACACCTACTAAGAATGGTAGTGAGTGCGGGAAACGACAACTCTGGGTAGAATTTGGGGTGAGTTACATATTATAACTGACTTTGTCCCCGACCTTGTGCCGACACGGAAATAGTTTACAATATATCCGGGTGTCGATTTGAACAGATAATAAAATAGGTAACTGACAACACTTTTTTATAGCATATCAGTTGATTGCGTTTCGAAGGATATCGATGAATTCATAATAAAATAATTTGGTGGCAAAACCAGAAAATGGATACACTTTGGTGTTGTTAAGTTGGTGTAGTCAAATGAAATGATTTTTGTTGTCAAATAATTATTTCATTTCAAA
>NW_018464971.1:0-533 GCF_002113885.1 Mizuhopecten yessoensis
TCACTTTACACAACGTCAATGTTTTATCTTCTTAAGATAACGTCAAATTACACCACGTCAATGTTTTATCTCCGTACTAGATAACGTCACATTTCACCACGTCAATGTTTTATCTACGTACTAGATAACGTAACATGACACCACATCAATGTTTTCTCTACGTATTAGAAAAAGTCACATTACNATAACGTCACATTACACCACGTCAATGTTTTATCTACGTACAAGATAACGTGTCAATACAACACGTCAATGTTTTATCTACGTACTAGATAACGTCACATTACACCACGTCAATGTTTTATGTACGTATTGGATAACGTCTCATTACAACACATCAATGTTTTATCTACGTACTGGATAACGTAACATGACACCACATCAATGTTTTCTCTACGTACTAGAAAAAGTCACATTACTCCACGTCAATGTTTTATCTACGTACTAGATAACACCACATTACAACACGTCAAAGTTTTTTCTGCGTTCTAGATAACGTCACATTACAACACGTCAATGCTGTATCTACGTAC
>NW_018464972.1:0-533 GCF_002113885.1 Mizuhopecten yessoensis
TATTGGCGTAATAATAAGGTAATGATTGGCTGCAGGTGGAATCACGTTTCAGTTTTTGTATAATGTACTGGCGTCGACGTTCGTCAGATTTGCAATGACTAAAAGCAAACACAAATGTTCTGATATACAGGACTAAGCAAAGTATCTAGTGTAAAAGAGGGAAATAATTATATTTCATATAGGAAATACAGTGTGACCTAAATTCAGATTAAGGTCATTGGATTGTATTGATAAACGTTAACAGGAAGTACATCCCTAGTTGAAAATCCAATGTAGGGAGACAGTATCACAATTTCCGCAAATTCTAATGTTTAATATTAAACTGATGAATATTGTATGTTTATTATTGACAGAACATTGTGTTCTCTCAATATTAAAGTATTTCAAAGCAATCCAGGTATTAATTCAGGTTTTGTTTTTATCAATGAGTCACATGTGTCCATTTTTCTGTACTTAACGAAACCGGCTACCTATTTCACTACCGTGAAGTTTTTTCAAGAACGATAACTCTTGCCTGCAATTACTATGTGTAT
>NW_018464973.1:0-533 GCF_002113885.1 Mizuhopecten yessoensis
CCTTATAAATAAACAACTGTTATAACTTTATAAATAAACAACTGTTATTACCTTTCAAATAAACAACTGTTATAACCTTATAAATAAACAACTGTTATAACTTTATAAATAAACAACTGTGATAACCTATAAATAAACAACCACTATAACCTTACAAATAAACAACTGTTATAACCTTCTAAATAAACATCTGTTATAACCTTATTAATAAACAACTGTTATAACCTTATAAAAAAAAAACCTGCTATAACCTTATAAATAAACAACTGTTATAACTTTATAAATAAACAACTGTTATTACCTTTCAAATAAACAACTGTTATAACCTTATAAATAAACAACTGTTATAACCTTACAAATAAACAACTGTCATAACCTTATAAATAAACATCTGTTATAACCTTAAAAATAAACAACTGTTATAACCTTATAAAAAAAAAAACCTGCTATAACCTTATAAATAAACAACTGTTATAACCTTATAAATTAACAACTGCTATAACCTTATAAATAAACAACTGTTATAACCTTAT
>NW_018464974.1:0-533 GCF_002113885.1 Mizuhopecten yessoensis
ATGGCCCTGTGGTGGTTTGTAGGTATGCACTGAAAGGTTGGCTGTAGGATGGCCTTGTGGTGGTTTGTAGGTATTCACTGAAAGGTTGGCTGTGGGATGGCCTTGTGGTTGCTTGTAGGTATGCACTGAGAGATTGGCTGGATGGCCCTGTGGTGGTTTGTAGGGATGCACTGAGAGGTTGGCTGTGGGATGGCCTTGTGGTTGTTTGTAGGTATGCACTGAGAGGTTGGCTGTAGGATGGCCTTGTGGTGGTTTGCCTTGTGGTTGTTTGTAGGTATGCACTGAGAGATTGGCTGGATGGCCCTGTGGGGGTTTGTAGGTATGCACTGAAAGGTTGGCTGTGGGATGGCCCTGTGGTGGTTGGTGGGTATGCACTGAGAGGTTGTGGGATGGCCTTGTGGTGGTTTGTAGGTATGCACTGAGAGGTTGGCTGTGGGATGGCCCTGTGGTGGTTTGTAGGTATGCACTGAGAGGTTGTTGGATGGCCTTGTGGTGGTTTGTAGGTATGCACTGAAAGGTTGGCTGTGGGATGG
>NW_018464975.1:0-533 GCF_002113885.1 Mizuhopecten yessoensis
TAAGTCTTGTTTAGGCACAACTGTCAAAAACGCTGGGAGTTGATAATTCTTGTTTAGGCACAACTGTCCCAGACGCCATGAGTTGATAAGTCTTGTTTAGACACAACTGTCAAAGACGCTGGGAGTTGACAATTGTTGTTAAGGTACAACTGTCTCAGACGCCAGGAGTTGATTAGTCTTGTTTAGGTTAAACTGTCAAAGACTTTGGGAGTTGATAAGTCTTATTTAGGCACAAATGTCCCAGACGCCAGGAGTTGACAAGTCTTGTTTAGGTACAACTATCAAAGACTATGGGAGTTGATAAGTCTTGTTTAGGTACAACTGTCAAAGACGCTGGAAGTTGATAGGTCTTGTTTAGACACAACTGTCAAAGACGCTTGGAGTTGATAAGTCTTGTTTAGGCACAACTGGTAGTTAGTGTAGATATAGGCCTGAGTACTGGGACAGGTACTGTCTCAGACTCCAGGAGTTGATAAGTCTTGTTTAGACACAACTGGTATAGACGCTGGGAGTTGATAAGTCTTGTTTAGGTA
>NW_018464976.1:0-533 GCF_002113885.1 Mizuhopecten yessoensis
CAGAGAAGAAGTCGCTTAAAGCAATATAGCCAAATTGACTCCTTTCGGCCCCGCCCTTCAGCCTCCTTGGGGGTCAGCCCCACCATTTGTACAATTTTGAATCCCCACCACCTAGGGATGCTTCCAGGCAAACTTAGTTGAATTCCAATCAGTGCTTAAGAAGAAGATGTTTAATGAAATTGTTGACGGACGGACGCACCGGTATGGCATAAGCTCACCTTGGTCCTTCGGACCCGGTGAGCTAATAAAATATACACAAAAGTATTATTTCCCTATATAAATATAGTAAACTTTACCCCCTCCCCAGGGGAGAACGGATAGCTCGGGGGTCCTGCAATTTACAACTTAAATAAAGCCCCTGATGATCTTTCTTTCCATGCAGAGAAAATGACTGTAGTACCTCCGAGTCTGGAGAAGAAGATTTTTGAAATATTGGTAAATTTTCCCTTTGGGGCCTCGCCTAGCCCCTGGGGATGGGGCAGGAATCTCAATTTTACAATGTAATACCCTCATCCACCAAAGATGATTCTGAT
>NW_018464977.1:0-533 GCF_002113885.1 Mizuhopecten yessoensis
TCAAAATTTAAGTTGCTACATCCATTTCTAACCTTACAAAGTATGGTATTACCCTTCCTTGATCCTTTTTTTTTTGAATACATTTGAAACGCTCAGATCTTCCTCTTCACTGATATTTGACATGTTTATAAGTTACTTAAAAATGTTAAGGGCGGTTGCTTGTACTGTAGTAGGTAAGAGTTTATTAAACTCTCGGAGCATTGAAGAAAACAAACTATGATAGTAGTTGATCTACAGAGTGGAGGGCTAAATATTCTATTTCTACGCAATAAATGTATATTTGCTTCATTATTGTTAATAAAAGGGATGATTGATTCTTGCAAGTATAAAGGTGCATGGCCATGTAGTATTTTGTACATTAAGATCAATTGATGTTGGTGTTGTTGTCAAGTCATTACCTCCAGCATGGATAATGAGGAAATGTGGTGGAGGTTGTTGGCTCCACTGATAAGTCGGGGCTTCTCTAACATCAAACCAGGACATTCCAAGTTTGCCTAACCATTGATGCTAGCCCCCAAACTTTGGAGATACAG
>NW_018464978.1:0-533 GCF_002113885.1 Mizuhopecten yessoensis
GTTTGTACCTTTTATTTCTGTCTGTTCCTCTCTTTGTATGTTAACTTCTTTGTACGTGAATGTAGCTGTCTGTTTGTACCTTTTATTTCTGTCTGTCTCTCTCTTTGTAGGTAAAAGTCTTTGTACGTGTATGTAGCTGTCTGTTTGAACCTTTTATTTCCGTCCGTCCTTCTCTTTGTATGTTAAAGTCTTTGTACGTGTATGTAGCTTGTACGTGAATGTAGCTGTCTGTTTGTACCTTTTATTTCTGTCTGTTCCTATCTTTGTATGTTAACTTCTTTGTACGTGAATGTAGCTGTCTGTTTGTACCTTTTATTTCTGTCCGTCCCTCTCTTTGTATGTTAAAGTCTTTGTACGTGTACGTAGCTGTCTGTTTGAACCTTTTATCTCCGTCCGTCCTTCTCTTTGTATGTTAAAGTCTTTGTACGTGTATGTAGCTGTCTGTTTGAACCTTTTATCTCCGTCCGTCCTTCTCTTTGTATGTTAAAGTCTTTGTACGTGTATGTAGCTGTCTGGTTGTACCTTTTATTTCT
>NW_018464979.1:0-533 GCF_002113885.1 Mizuhopecten yessoensis
TTGAATTTTATTCATAGTTAATGATATAATAAAAGAGAAGAATTAACTACCTTTTCCGAAAAATCTTTGCCAGTCCTCGCAATGATGGCCTACTCATCTTTGCTGTTTCGTCTTGGTGTGGTTCACAGCTGAGAGAGTCACTAAAACAAATTGAGTACAGTCATCCGGTCTTTTTTATATTAAAAAAAAGAGGGCGTGTGCGTTAAAAACGCAAACGTCATAGGAGAATGTCTATGATTGGCTGGAATGGAATAAACAATATATAAAATTCGATTTCCTTTTCGTAATTTTGATCCAGGTGTACGTGTGTACCAAACTACAGTCATTTAATGCCGTCAGCTGTCAAGCAGTTGGATGTTTTTTTCTGTTGATGTAATATAAATAGCTGCCGATTTATAATGTCGCAGCAAAATTGGTTTATGATTAAAATGGCTTATACTTTCAAATTATGGTACGTCTAAAAAAGATGAGCTTGTTATTATACATACAAGATTTATATTGCTATATGACTTTCGAATTATGGTGCGTTTAAA
>NW_018464980.1:0-533 GCF_002113885.1 Mizuhopecten yessoensis
TATAAAATTGGGAAGGTTTCCACGTACGCCAAGGTCGTGAAGATGCCATACTGCCATGTATTATCATAGGCCTTCTCAAGATCGAAGAACACAGCGTCAAGGTGTTCTTTCTTGGCGAAAGCCTCTCGAATGAACGTCTCTAATCTGATGAGATGGTCATTTGTCCCTCTTCTATTTCTAAAGCCACTTTGAAGAGGGGATATTATATCGTTGGCCTCAAGAAACCAAACCAGTCTAGTGTTTATCATTCGTTCCAAAGTTTTACATACACAACTAGTCAGAGAGATAGGACGATAGTTGTTTGGGTCAGTAGCATCCTTTCCCGGTTTTGGGATAGGTATAATTGTGGAGTTCTTCCACGAATCGGGAATCTTTCCGGAAGCGTAAACTTGGTTGAATATGTAAAGAAGGCATGTCAGTGAAGAGTCCGGTAAGTGTTTTAGAAATTGATATGGAATATCATCAGGACCTGAAGCAGTGTTCTGTGTTTTTCTAAGCGAATCAACAAGTTCTGGTAGGGTAAATTGTTCATT
>NW_018464981.1:0-533 GCF_002113885.1 Mizuhopecten yessoensis
CAAGCCGAATCCATTCTACACATACATATCCAAGCCGAATCCATCCTTCACATACACATACATGCCGAATCCATCCTACACATACATATAAAAGCCGAATCCATCCTAAACATACAATACAAGCCGAATCCATACTACACATACACATACACGCCGAGTCCATCCTACATATACAAAAAAAAGCCGAACCCACCCTACACACACATATAAAAGCCGAATACATCCTATATATACATAAACAAGCCAAATCCATCCTACATATACCCATACAAGCCGAATCCACCCTACATATACATAAAAAAGCCGAATCCATCCCACATATACATATACAAGCCGAACCCATCCTAAATATACACATACACGCCGAACCCATCCTACACATACACAAAAAAGCCGAATCCATCCCACATATACATATACAAGCCGAATCCATCCTACATATACATATACAAGCCGAATACATCCTACATATACACGCCGAATCCATCCTACATATACATAAACACGCCGAATCCATCCTACATATACATATA
>NW_018464982.1:0-533 GCF_002113885.1 Mizuhopecten yessoensis
ATAGTATATCAAACGGTCAAGCTTAGTTCAATCAGTTAGAACAATAGTTTATCAAACAGTCAATCTTAGCTCAATCAGTTAGAACAATAGTATATCAAACGGTCAAGATTAGCTCAATCAATTAGAACAATAGTTTATCAAACAATCAAGCCTAGCTCCATTAGTTAAAACAATAGTTTATGAATTGGTCAAGCTTAGCTCAATCAGTTAGAAGAATAGTATATCAAACTGTCAAGCGTAGCTCAACCAGTTAGAACAATAGTATATCAAACGGTCAATCTTAGCTCAATCAGTTAGAACAATAGTATATCAAACTGTCAAACGTAGCTCAATCAGTTAGAACAATAGTATATCAAATGGTCAAGCTTAGCTCAATCAGTTAGAACAATAGTTTATCAAACAATCAAGCTTAGCTCCATTAGTTAAAACAATAGTTTATCAATTGGTCAAGCTTAGCTCAATCAGTTAGAACAATAGTATATCAAACTGTCAAGCGTAGCTCAATCAGTTAGAACAATAGTATATCAAACGGT
>NW_018464983.1:0-533 GCF_002113885.1 Mizuhopecten yessoensis
AACCTGAAAACTATTCCTCTGTCTGATATTTTAAGGAGTATGAAACTAGTTTGAAAACTAGCCCCTTGTCTGATATTTTAAGGAGTTTGAAATCAATATTAACCTGAAAACTATTCTTCGGTCGGATATTTTAAGGAGTATGAAATCAACATTAACCTGAAAAATATACCCCTGTCTGATATTTTAAGGAGTTTGAAATCAATATTAACCTGAAAACTATTACCCTTTCTGATATTTTAAGGAGTATGAAATAAACATTAACCTGAAAACTATTCTCCCTGTCTGATATTTTAAGGAGTATGAAATCAATATTAACCTGAAAACTATTATCCTGTCTGATATTTTAAGGAGTATGAAATCAATATTAATCTGAAAACTATTACCCTGTCTGATATTTTAAGGAGTTTGAAATCAATATTAACCTGAAAACTATTCTTCGGTCGGATATTTTAAGGAGTATGAAATCAACATTAACCTGAAAAATATACCCCTGTCTGATATTTTAAGGAGTTTGAAATCAATATTAACCTGAA
>NW_018464984.1:0-533 GCF_002113885.1 Mizuhopecten yessoensis
TGTTATAGACTAAATAACATATTACTGGTGTTTGTTACCTGTGTTGTAGACTACATAACATATTACCGGTGTTACCTGTGTTGCAGATTACAAAACATATTACTGGTGTTACCTGTGTTATAGACTGCATAACATATTACCGGTGTTACCTGTGATGAAGATTACATAACATATTACTGGTGTTACCTATGTTGTAGACTACATAACATATTACTGGTGTTATCTGTGTTATAGACTACATAACATACTACCGGTGTTATCTGTGTTATAGACTACATAACATATTACTGGTGTTTGTTACCTGTGTTGTAGACTACATAACATATTACCGGTGTTACCTGTGTTGCANTCTGTGTTATAGACTACATAACATATTACCGGTGTTACCAGTGCTATAGACTACATACCATAATACTGGTGTTACCTGTTTTGTACATTAAATTACGTATTACTAGTGTTACCTGTGTTGTTGACTAGATAACATATTGCTGGTGTTACCTGTGGTGAAGATTACATAACATATTACTGGTGTT
>NW_018464985.1:0-533 GCF_002113885.1 Mizuhopecten yessoensis
GAAGAGATAGGGGACAGTGCATTGTTGACAGAACTAGTGTAGGGAAAGGGGACAGTGCATTGTGGATAGAACTAGCGGA
Organism: Mizuhopecten yessoensis; assembly: GCF_002113885.1. NCBI lineage: Eukaryota > Metazoa > Mollusca > Bivalvia > Pectinida > Pectinidae > Mizuhopecten > Mizuhopecten yessoensis. Next base: position 80 of record NW_018464985.1, read on the forward strand.
GTGATAGGGGAGAAGAGATAGGGGACAGTGCATTGTTGACAGAGCTAGTGGAGGGATAGGGGACAGTGCATTGTTGGCAGAACAAGTGGAGGGATCGGGGACAGTGCATTGTTGACAGAACTAGTGGAGGGATCGGGGACAGGGCATTGTTGACAGAACAAGCGGAGTGATAGGAGAGAAGAAATAGGGGCAGGACATTGTTGACAGAACTAGTGTAGGGATAGGGGACAGTCCATTGTAGACAGAACTAGCGGAGTGATAGGGGAGAGGAGTTAGGGGCAGGACATTGTGAACAGAACTAGTGGAGTGATAGGGGATAGGAGATAGGGAACAGGGTATTGTGAACAGAGCTAGTGGAGGGATCGGGGAGAATAGAAAGGGGACTGTGCATTTGAGACGGACCGAGGAAAGGATAGGGGACATGGCATTGTTGACAGAACAAGTGGAGGGATAG
>NW_018464986.1:0-533 GCF_002113885.1 Mizuhopecten yessoensis
CATACTAGACAGTTAGAACCATACTAGACGGTTAGAACCGTACTACACGGTAAGAACCATACTAGACAGTTAGAACCGTACTAGACGGTTAGAACCATACTAGACGGTTAGACCCGTACTACACGGTAAGAACCATCCTAGACAGTTAGAACCGTACTAGGTGGTAAGAACCATACTAGACGGTTAGACCCGTACTACACGGTAAGAACCATCCTAGACAGTTAGAACCGTACTAGACGGTTAGAACCGTACTAGATGGTAAGAACCATACTAGACAGTTAGAACTATACTAGACGGTTAGAACCGTACTAGACGGTTAGAACCATATTAGACGGTATAAACCATACTAGACGGTAAGAACCGTACTAGACGGTAACAACCGTACTAGACGGTATGAACCATACTAGACGGTTAGAACCGTACTAGACGGTAAAAATCATACTAGACCGTTAGACCCATACGAGATGGTTAGAACCGTACTAGACGGCTAGAACCATATTAGACGGTATAAACCATACTAGACGGTAAGAACC
>NW_018464987.1:0-533 GCF_002113885.1 Mizuhopecten yessoensis
ATGGACTTAATTCATACTTTGTATGTTGGTATATATGTATAGAATAAAAGGGTCCTAATTTTTGTTAACGCCACAACTACTCTTTGACCTTTGACCTTGAACCGATGGTTTGCATGCAATATTGCCTAAAGATTAGTTTAGGATAATATACTTAATATGCATGTACATTTTGTACAGCCTTTTCCCTGTTTTGTTTCATAGAATATAATATTTAAAAAAAAAAGTTTATACCTCTCTGAAATCACTTCAATTCCAACTCGACAATGCCTTTGTGTTTCTTGACCCTTCATGATAAGAAGTAGCATATCAGGTAAGTAATGAATTGATATATTTTTGCAGACTCCAGCAGTGAACTAATGCAGATAGAAAAGGAAAGACTTCAAATAGAGAGAGAGAGGAGAGACATAGAGAAGGAAAGACTGAATGTTGAACAACAGAAGCTAGCACTACAACATCGTTGTATGGATATATTGGAAGATTTGCATTCAGAGAAAAGGAAACAAAAGCTGTCTTTGAATGCATTTGATTTCTCT
>NW_018464988.1:0-533 GCF_002113885.1 Mizuhopecten yessoensis
AACAAATAGACACTTGATACCCATAACGCAATACAACAAATAGACGCTTGATTCCTATATCGCTGTACATTAAATAGACACTTGATACATGTATCGCCATACAACAAATAGACTTTGGATACCTATATCTCCGTAGTACAAATAGACACTTGATACCTATATCTCCGTAGTACAAATATACACTTGATACCTATATCGCCGTACAACAAACAGACACCTGATACATACATCGCCGTACAACAAATAGAAACTTGATACATGTATCGCCATACAACAAATAGACTTTGGATACCTATATCTCCGTAGTACAAATAGACACTTGATACCTATATCTCCGTAGTACAAATAGACACNACCTATATCGCCGTACAACAAACAGCCACATAATACATACATCGCCGTACAACAAATAGACACTTGATACATGTATCGCCGAACAAAAAATATAAACTTGATACCTATTTGGCCTTACATCAAGTAGACACGTAAAACTTGTATCGCCGTACAACAGATATATACCTGATACCCATAAC
>NW_018464989.1:0-533 GCF_002113885.1 Mizuhopecten yessoensis
GCCTAATTTGACTTTTTGTATTGCGCATGTTCCGTCTCTGTGCTGGTGTAGCTCAATAAGCATGATTTGACGTTGTATATACCCCATGTCCCGTCTCTGTGCTTTTGTTACTCAATATGCCTAATTGGACTTTTTATATAGCCCATGTCCCGTCTCTGTGCTGTTGTTACTCAATATGCCTAATTCGACTTTGTATATATCCCATGTCCCGTCTCTGTGCTGTTGTTACTCAATATGCCAAATTTGACTTTGTATATACCCCATGTCCCGTCTTTGTGCTGTTGTTACTCATTATGCCAAATTTGACTTTGTATATACCCCATGTCCCGTCTCTGTCCTTTTGTTACTCAATATGCCTAATTTGACTTTTTGTATTGCGCATGTTCCGTCTCTGTGCTGTTGTTACTCAATATGCCTAATTTGACTTTTGATATAGCCCATGTCCCGTCTTTATGCTGTTGTTACTCAATATGCCAAATTTGACTTTGTATATACCCCATGTCCCGTCTCTGTCCTTTTGTTACTCAATATGC
>NW_018464990.1:0-533 GCF_002113885.1 Mizuhopecten yessoensis
ATGTAGAAAGTTTGACTGAGTGAACTGTGTCCGTTTTGGTTGAGCCGTGTGAGACTCAAGTAAAACGTATCCGTTCCCGACTCCTTAGGACAGTTTCTTTAATTTTTCTACTGAATTGCTTATCTGGTCGGCTACAGACTGCTTGAGTACAGAGGGGGGGGGGGGGAGTGTTTGCTGTCCTTTTCACACTCTGTAGAGATTTCACAATATTGTTTTTATAAAATGAATAATTGTCAAGCATTGCAATACAACTATAGCAAACAGCATATCTATTGAAAATATCAATGTCCAATGTTTCACCAACAAATTGAATAATCTTTTCTATATAATTGCATTCTCGAGCTTTGTTCCCAGATAAAGGACAGAGTTTTACCTTTGGTAGGTTGCAAACTACACAAAATAAAGAATTTAACGCCATGATATGACTTCAGTTATTTCTGTTCTAGTTGTTCTATCTGTAATAAAACATAATGTCGCCTAATAACGTTAGTGTTGTATATATATAATTAACAGAAGCACAATGTGAATGTCCG
>NW_018464991.1:0-533 GCF_002113885.1 Mizuhopecten yessoensis
ATTAGATAATTTAATCAACAATGTCAACTGAAACAGATTATTACTACAAGATGATATTCAGTCAATTCTGAATAAATAATCGGGCCAAATAATTACCCAAATCCACTGGGGAGATTGCTTCCAGGTTTCGTAACTCTTCAACAGAGGCAAGAAAAGATCTGATCAGTCTGACGTCCGACTCCGTTTTTCTGTGAGTGTTTGTGTTTTTCATACTTTTGACGAAGTTCTCCGTGTCCTCGTCACAACCGAACCTTGCACTCTTCTCCGCATTTTCCTTATTAATGAGGTCATCCAATTCAAGTATTCTAGACGCTAGAGAATTAAGTATTTCCTCTCCCTGGTTTGTTGACATTTTGTTTGTTAACGTCTGCTCAACACACTGTCTAAGCAAAAAACCAACTGACAGCGCAAATCCGGATTTTACAGAAGTAGAGGTGTTCCGAACAGGGGGTGCTTTACGAGAATTGTTATCGCATGGGGGTGGGGTGTATTACGAGAAACTTATCACACGGGTGACCGGAAGTGGTATCAGG
>NW_018464992.1:0-533 GCF_002113885.1 Mizuhopecten yessoensis
TTATATGTAGGTTCCCCTTGGTCCTTAGCTGTGCTGGGCAACTTTAGAGACTGATCTGATAAACAACATGGCCGACAGGCTGCCATATTGGATTTTGATAGTAAAAGTTTATTATCGCTATTCCTCGGGAAGTAGAAGTACGGGAGGGATCTTTCAAATTTTATATGTAGGCTCCCCTTGTTCCCTTGTTGTGCAGAAGTGCTTGAAATGGACGGTCGCCTGCTCGCCAATGGCGGTTAAAGTCTTGCTCGAGCGAACAAAAGTTGTCAAAAGTGAGGTAGGCCTAGTCACTGGCCCAACAAAAATAGGTTGGGTGACTGTCGAAAAATTACCGAATAAAAGAAATTATAGTCCCTTCCACATTAACTTTGGGGCGGTACATTTTTCAGTTGTCATTACTTCGATTTGAATTGAACTGTGCGTGATTTAGAAAATGTGATGATTTTTTTTCTTCAGATTTTCTATATAAATACTGCCAGGGTGTCCATTTTGAGGTGCAAATTTTGTGTATTTCTTTTCGGGAAGACCTGAAT
>NW_018464993.1:0-533 GCF_002113885.1 Mizuhopecten yessoensis
GGTGGATGCGCCTGTATTGTCAGCTAGGAAGAAGACTGGTAAGTGAAAAGACACATGAAAAACAGAGACTTAATAAATAGCATAACTTTTAAAGGAATAAGTTAAGTAAATTATTAATCACGTGTCACTTTAAAGCCTACTTATAAGTTGAAACCAACCCTTTTTAATAAACATCGCATTTGCAGGTGGGGAATGGATTACTTAACTGGCATACTGATAACCATAATTCTATATGTACGAGACATTACCTACTTCTGTGATTTGTAATACTTGCTGTACCGTCACTGAGATAATCATTGTATATTTACTCTACAGGTATCAAACAGAAACTGAAACAGTTCTTCTCGAAGCTACCATTCAGAATAAAAGAAAGAGGTAATCTGTCCTTGACCACCAACATACTTAATTGTAAAATGCTTACAATTTTCAACGATGAATAACTGGATCAAAGCACATGTTATAAAGTACTGATTGTCCCGGTACTTGCATCAGACGGTTAACATGTTAACGTTATATATAGAGCTTATCAGATC
>NW_018464994.1:0-533 GCF_002113885.1 Mizuhopecten yessoensis
CTATATATGCCTTATATATTAACTAGAACATTCATTTTAACCATATGTGCCTTATATATTAACTAGAACATTCATTATAGCTATAAATGCCTTTTATAATAACTAGAATGTTCATGATCACAGTACGTGCCTTATACGTTCATTTTAAATGTACGTGATTGATATTTTAACTAGAACGTTCATTATAACTGTTCGTGACTTATATATTATATAGAACATTCACTATAAATGTACGTGAATTATATATTAACAACACGTTCATTACAACTGTACGTGACTTATATATTAACTAGAACATTTATAATAACTATACGTGCCTTCTATATTAACTTTATCATTCATTATAACTGTACGTGACTTATATATTAACTAGAACATTTATTATAACTGTTCATGACTTATATATTAACTAGAACATTTATTATAANTGTGACCTATATATTAACTTGAACATTTATTATAACTGTAAGTGACTTATATATTAACTTGAACATTTATTATAACTAAACGTGCCTTATATATTAACTAGAACA
>NW_018464995.1:0-533 GCF_002113885.1 Mizuhopecten yessoensis
ATATTATAACATTGACAGTATTGCACTTTACATTTTTATAAATACGAACACTATATAATATTTTTGGAAAAACTATTACATTGACAGTATAGCACTTTACATTTGTATAAATACTAACACTATACATTATTTCTCGAAAAACTTTTGCATTGACAGTATTGCATTATACATTTGTATAAATACATTATAAATCTGGAGGGGGTATAACATTGACAGTATAGCACATTACATTTGTATAAATACATTATAAATCTGGAAATAATATAACATTGACAGTATAGCACATTACATTTGTATAAATACATTATAAATCTGGAGGGGGTATAACATTGACAGTATAGCACTATACATTTGTATCAATACTTACACTATAAATCTGGAATTACTATAACATTGACAGTATAGCACATTACATTTGTATAAATACATTATAAATCTGGAAATAATATAACATTGACAGTATAGCACTTTACATCTGTATAAATACTTACATTATAAATCTGGAAATACTATTACATTGACAGTATAGCACT
>NW_018464996.1:0-533 GCF_002113885.1 Mizuhopecten yessoensis
TTCCAGAGAAGAAGTCGCTTAAAGCAATATTGCCAAATTGACCCCGTTTGGCCCCGCCCCTCAGTCGCCTGAGGAGTCAGCCCCACCAATTGTACAATTATGAATCCCCACCACCTAGGGATGCTTCCAGTCAAATTTAGTTGAATTCCAATCAGTGGTTTAGAAGAAGAAGTCGTTTAAAGAAATTGTTGACGTACGGAAGGACGGTATTGCATAAGCTCACATTGGTCCTTCGGACCAGGTGAGCTAATAAATGATTGATTTGATTGATTGATTGAATATGCCGCAGAGGGAGTCCACAATGACTGTACCAATAGTAAACAGTTAAAAGTTTGAGTTTTAATGTCAATGGTCTTGTAGGTAAACTCAAATGTCCCGATTTTANAATTATCTAAAGTCTTACCGAAGCTAAGACTGATCATGCAGATTCTGTTGATATAGAAGGTTATACTGCATTTTGTAAACACAAAAAATGTTTGTCCACTATAAAATCTGGTGGCATAGTTGTCTACTCTAAACATGAATATGTAAAA
>NW_018464997.1:0-533 GCF_002113885.1 Mizuhopecten yessoensis
TGGGATCTCAATCACCTCCATGTTATGACGCTGATGATCCGTTCCAAAGGATCGGGCAAGACCCCTGTACTGCATTCCTTGGTAATCTCATTGTGTTCAACTTTTCATGTCTTGTGTACAATGCTCAACAATAGTTTATATCGTTTTGGGGTGGGGATCTCGACCGTGTTCGTGTTATGATCGTGGCATTTAGTCCTCTGAAATGGGGACGATCCTCGGTTCCGACTATTTAAATGTTTATATGGTTAAAGGGTATATATTTCGACAGTTTCAATGTGACGACCGAGGGATAAAGCTATCAAGAATGGGTCAGGCACTTTGGGCAAATCCTCCTAGCTTTGTGTATTCATCTCTTCATAATCACCAATTGCATACACGGTTATGGAGTGGAAGTCTGAAGCTCCCAGGTTAGGACCACGTGCGAGTCTGGATCCGGGGCACCAATCTGTTAGCAATTTTATATTGTAACAAAGTTATACCCCGTCTTCATTTCCTAGCTGACGTAAGCTTCCAGCCCACCAAAATTGTGTTTC
>NW_018464998.1:0-533 GCF_002113885.1 Mizuhopecten yessoensis
TATATATATATATATATGTATAATACAGCTTTAAATTGTATGATAACCGTTCTGGTCAGAATACTACGTCATTTTGTCAGTGTGTTCGGAAACGTGAATACCAATACTGATTAATACTTAGTGTAATGAGTATGGTCCATTTTTACTTATGTACAAATTAAAATAAAATGAATCGTCCAATGCATGTTGTGCATATACATAAAGGACATGTCTTCAAAAAAAAATCTTATTTGTCTGCCATTGGTTTCTTTTTCAACCTAAATGCCATCAACGAGATATGCAACAATTCACAATTTTTTTTTGGGGGGGGGGGGGGGGGGGGAACAACAATGTAAGCCTGATTAGCATGACCTGAGAAGGCAATCACCAAACAAAGTTGCAAGAACAATAAATCTCTCTGCAGCCCGATATATCAGCGGTAATATCAACTAACATTCTGGCATACATTTCTTGCGAAATTTCTTTGGAAATATTTACTTTTTTATCTGGATAACAAAGTGACCAATTTTCCCTTCACACTTTTAAGATGTATT
>NW_018464999.1:0-533 GCF_002113885.1 Mizuhopecten yessoensis
ATGACTAGCTGTCAATTATCTAGTAATGAAATAGATGCATGTCAATTATCAATTAGAAGTGGATACAAATGAACCCTGAGCATGAAATGTTAGTCTCTGACGACATGTCTTTAGACTATCAGTTTAACATGTCTAATATTAAAGTGAATTGTGTGCCACAGGCACCAGGAACAAACATTTAGCAATTACGTCCAAACGGTAATTGGATTTGTCTTGACAGTCTCATATTGATGCATGTAAACTTTATATCGCGAAGAATAACAGATATACACAAATAGAGAAAATGAGTAATCATTGATTTGTTTTCTTTCTTTTTCTTCATCTAATGATACAACACTTGTTAAATATAAAATAATTATAACAATCCTGGTAAAGTTACCATAACAATTGAGATATACACCCTATTAACAATTATAAAAAATGAAATAAATATTGCAAAGTCAATTTGTCATTTACCTTAAGACATCGCTTTACTGGATTATATTTAGAGTAGTGCTTGATTATATCGACACTATCATATGACATGATAAAAA
>NW_018465000.1:0-533 GCF_002113885.1 Mizuhopecten yessoensis
CCCTCTGGGCCTCTTGTTGGTAACTTAATTCACCTTAAAAGAAAGAAAAAATGGAAAATGGAACTCTCCTTCACTATGGTAGGTGATGCAGTGGTACCCTTTACCTTAAGGCAATGTTGATATCGCCTACATTTATTAGCGATCACATTCAAATTTCTCATTGTAATTTACTTGCAGTTAAGCCCAGGGTTACCATGGAGCCCGCTACCACTGATGTAGAAATCGGTACCAACAAGATCTTGAGGTGTGTTGTCCAGTCCGTATTGGATCCGACAGTTTTGTGGTTCATTGATGACTCTGCTATTTCTTTCTCTGATGACAACTATGTAATGTCCGGAGAATATCTGACCATTCTTGACTTCGCAACTACGGACAATGGTGCTTACTCTTGTATAGGCCAAAACGAGGCTGGATTGTCCAGTCAAAGTGACCAATTGACTTTGACTGCCTATGGTATGTATATTTTATTAGACCACAGGAACTTGAAATTAACCCTTTCACCACTGTAGAGCATAATGGACTCATCCAGATCA
>NW_018465001.1:0-533 GCF_002113885.1 Mizuhopecten yessoensis
ATGTACTGATATCAGTAATAGCCAATAATGAATACATTTAACGAACAAAACTGACCTAGGGCTTTAAATGTGGGATCTTCTTGAAACTACGTGTATTTATACTTTCCATAAGTATAATTTACTGTTTATTACATTATGCAATTCTGATGCCAATAGTAATCACATACGTTGTAACAAAAACGTATATACACAATTACTAATGTACTGTAAGAGAATTTTCTGCATATTTTTGTCCAAAATAATTTGGTAAGGTGAAGAAGCAAATGGCTTAGCAAAATGTGCCTTTTTATATTAAACTCATAGTATTAAATCAAGTAACGGAAATATATGACAGTATTCTGAAATGAAAATGCAGAAAAAAATTGTCGTGTTTGAATATTCAGAAAAAAAACACACTTTTTATTTGATAATTGTGATAAAATAACTTCAGAAGAACTTTTTGAAAGTAGTATAAATGCATGAAATACGTACACTAACGTCACATCAAAGATATCCTTTATGTGAACCTGCCTTCAGTGTAGTTACAAAGCAAA
>NW_018465002.1:0-533 GCF_002113885.1 Mizuhopecten yessoensis
ACTTGTTACCATTAGTTACAACATTTGTTCTTTAATGTTTGCTGAAGAAACTCTGGAAATCTGCCAGATTTGGACTTAATGGGTATATTCTATGTGTTTATCGATTTCAAAATCTGGCAGATTTAGATTTGGTAAAAAAACATTCATATAACATGGTTTTGCATGCTGTCCTGCTGGGCTCTAGATGTCAGTTTTGTTCCATTCTGGTGCTTTTGTCATTATATTAAGTATTAATCATAATTTGACATGCACACTAGGTATTTGTTCTGATTCTAAAAATAAAGGAATTATAACTTAGTTTATTCTGAACATAGCTGCCTCTTTATTTAGATCATAGTCCTTATTGTACCATATTGGCTAAAACAGAAGTTGTTTCATTGGCTGTAAAGGTGTGGACATATTTATTCATAAGGAAAATTTAAATCTGTTCTCTTTATTTTTTCTAAAACACTGGAGAACAGTCTTGTCGGATTGTAAGAATAGTGCCTGGTATAAAGTGTAGATAGTACTTTAGATTGGTAACAGGGGAGGGG
>NW_018465003.1:0-533 GCF_002113885.1 Mizuhopecten yessoensis
ATATTTAATAGTGCCTTGTGGAGGATCATGTGGACCAAACTCCCGATGTGACCGCACGACCAACCAGTGTGTTTGTAACACAGGATACTTTTCATTCCATGGAACATGTGTTGGTGAGTATGAAAAAACGGAAAACGTATAACTGATAAATACGAATTCAATGCTTACCCTTTCATTATTATATGTGAATATTTAAAGAACTACTATTATATAACAAATATATACGGACGGCCTTCCTTTTCTTTGATTTTAACTGCTTTATGTACCTGTATCCTAGAACCGTTTTATTAAATTTCCTCTCTTTTCTCAACCTCTAAAACATATTAACTAAACGTTTTGAGTTAACGTTGTTGAAAATGTAATACACATTTTGTGTTAAAGGACAAAGTAAATACCGCACTGTTGAGGATACATTTGTTTATATTTTAGATAGACTACTTGCTGAACCGCGTTTGTTAAGAGCGAGGTTAAATCTTAATGTATCACTACAAACTGAAAGTCAAACTTTTGTTTTGGATATACATCATATAACG
>NW_018465004.1:0-533 GCF_002113885.1 Mizuhopecten yessoensis
TACCAAAGTTCTTTAATATGGTAGTTGTTATTTCCTGCTTAACGTACGTTCAGCATTTAGGGCTATCGCATTAACTAGTTAACCCGTGGTCAGTATAATGTGACCAGGTCGATACTGTGCTGGGTGCCTTCGGCATGGTATTTCATTAAAGTAGCACTCTAAAGTCGGCATCAGATTCGCGCTATCACAAGGAGGCAAATACATCATCATTCCCTGCCTCCGTCACACATACACACAAACACGCAGACATGACACACATGGAGGCACGTCCTTAAACGATATTGGCTATTAATAGAACGTGAAATACAACAAAACAAAACTATTGCAGGTGTTGATTTTGTTTTGTTGGGCTTCCTGCTTTTTTTTCTCTTTTGCTGATGTCTCTTTAAATCTCGAATCAATGGTTTTGGTTTGGAGGTCTGATCTTTATGTGTTGAGGCTACGGTATTGCTCTATTTATTATATAATATGTAAACAGGTTAACTGTTAACTGGATGCCTATTCACGATTTTTATACTTTTAGAAAATGTGTT
>NW_018465005.1:0-533 GCF_002113885.1 Mizuhopecten yessoensis
AAGAAAATTAGGCGTGATAACGCCGACCAAGAGGTTAGAGTTAGGTTTATTCAGCAGGTAGAATGAGGCTCTCCTAGAAAGACTTAAATAAGTACCGTCTTTACAGATGCAATAGGTAAGCATGGAGCTGGTGTGATTTGTGGTGACTTTGCATCCCTCTTCTGGTCAAGTGGGGTCAAATTTAGGATAAGGCAACATTAGCCAAGCAGTCGTCTTTCATAAAACTATAATCTTAAAATAATACATGAGGAATAGACGGCTCCTTCTTTCATCTATCATCACACTTTGTCCATTTATAGCATACTTAATCCCCCTTACTCATTTTCTTGTCTTTTCTTTTTTTGCTGTATAACCGAACTAATCGGTAGTGAATTGGCCACTCACGAACAAACAAGGAGGAAACGCTATCTCTTTTTCTAACAGTCAAATAGAGATTAGCGCTGATACACGGAGGAAACGGTGACAATGATGTCGCGTGTATGAAATAGTCAAATTGAATGATATCAATCCATAGTGTACATAGTCACATAGTT
>NW_018465006.1:0-533 GCF_002113885.1 Mizuhopecten yessoensis
CATATATCAGAGATGTTGTGAAATGCCTGGAAATCTCTCAATTTTCCATCAGGAATGACAAGCATGGATTCAAGACGACACCATTTGGAATGAAGTAGACAGTACCCTTGGATAGAAAGAAAAAATGGGATAAATCCAAGATGAAGATGTTGGTTCGCCAACTTTATAGATCCTTATATAGGAGTGCATTTGCCACCTTCTCATACAAAGCCAATACTTCAGTCAGCAAATGCACGAAACATTTTTTTATCTTTTATTGTATTTTCTGTATGAGAAATGTCATAAGATATTTCCATCTTATTTTTAGTGATGAAAATACAAAATGACATCATACAGCTGCTGGCTGAAAATTAGCCTTATAAACTGTTTGTATACATCTTATCTTATGAAGCATTCCAGTCAGAGTTATTGTAGTGATTTTCGTGGAATACATGTTGTGATATCCCACCGTAATTTGCCTTCTGCCAGCTGTCGACAGCGCGATCGAGACATATAAGCATTACAGTTTGTCATGCGAGCGATATATAAAAAAA
>NW_018465007.1:0-533 GCF_002113885.1 Mizuhopecten yessoensis
TGAGAAGAAGTTGAAAATGTAAAAAGTTTATGCACAACGCACGACAACGGACGGAAATTAGTGATCGGAATAGGACATTAGGTCACTTGAACAAAGCTCAGATGACCTAATAATTTAGCCTATGGCTAATACCCAAGAAATTACAGTGTTTACACAGTGTTTACTGTGTTACACATATGCAACAAAAATGCCCATGCCATATGTTTTACATATTACCCTTAATTATGTAACTTAATTAGTACTTTATTCAACAAACACAACTGGTTGAATATTTTCAGATATACATTGTAATAACTTTCTGCAGTTACTTTTATACAACAGTTATTACAGTTTATAGTCATGGATAGTTGATTCCAGGCTTACTTTATATGGGTAGTCTTCACTGCCAAGGAAGATGAGGTGCTCCAAAGTGTGAGGAAGGCCATCATCATCATGGGCCTCGGTGGCTGAGGATTCAAAGAAATTATTAACATTAATCATCACCTAGTATCATATAACAAGCTTTGTTAGGCGAGATATAACGAGGCACAGAG
>NW_018465008.1:0-533 GCF_002113885.1 Mizuhopecten yessoensis
TCTCTGCCATGAATAGCCACAGTGTATACAATACATCTCTGCCATAAGTAGCCACAGTGTATACAATACATCTCTGCCATAAATAGCCACAGTGTATACAATATATCTCTGCCATAAATAGCCACAGTGTATACAATACATCTCTACCATATATATATACAATGAATTCAACATAATTTTGCCTTCTATATGCCTTATATAGAAAAACTTATGCAGAACATCTCTTATCTATGGCTACAATCAGTTTTTAACACAACAGTGTATTTAAGTCAATAGTGCAATATACGAAAGTCCACATGGGATTTTTTCTCTTGTTGTAAAGGTTGCAGGTGTAATTTAATTTCTCTTTATAGCTATATATAGGTACCTGGGTAACTGTATTTGTTTTAATGGCTGTACGTTTCTCTATATACTTTCTCTCTGTACACATAATGGTTTATAAGACAAGTGAATTATATTTTCTCCTTATCTGTAAAGCTCTGTCAGAACACAACCATGTAAATTATTTATATGAATAGTATATATATATATAT
>NW_018465009.1:0-533 GCF_002113885.1 Mizuhopecten yessoensis
AAAACGACAGGAGCAATATTAAATGATGCATTTAAACAGAGAATACATTTTAAACGTCGTACAAATAGTATTAAGAGGAAACATTTTACTTAAAAATATGCATCGCAGCAGTTCAAGCCACTGGTGAATTTAAAACGTGAACATGAATCATTCGCTATTGCTAACCAATATGAGCGTTGCAGTGAAAGAGTGTGCTACTAAAATATTACAGTGCGTTTGACAGTAAAATCATAGTTGAACTAAGATCGACAGTGAACTATTGTGTTAATCAGTTATGACAGTGATATATTCGTTGCTAAAGTATGAAAGGGAAATGTTCGTTGCTAAGGTATGACTAAAGTATTCGTTGCTAAGGTATGACAGTGAAATATTCGTTGCTAAGGTATGACAGTGAAATATTCGTAGCTAAGGTATGGCAGTGAAATATTCGTTGCTAAGGTATACCAATGAAACGCAAATTGGATAGAAAAAGTCTTATAACAATATACACTTGAATATGGGGATGTAGTATGGGATAACTGTAATAACCAAAA
>NW_018465010.1:0-533 GCF_002113885.1 Mizuhopecten yessoensis
TGAGGAAACACACGTCTCTGATGTAGTGTATACGTCTGTGTTGCTTTAATCACGGACTTAAAGGTACTTATATATTTCTGTGTCGTATTTGAGGACTTGGTCATATTTGATAGTATTACTTTTATTTAGTAAGTTAATAACTTCTGTTTAGGTGATATTTTACAGTATCAAAGTATTATTGGGTGACTAACTGGGTCGTTCCGGGTAGTAATGGATAGTATTGTGTCGGTATTAGAGACGTTATTTAGTCCATTTATATTCGCCGATGGTCGTATTTGGTTCTAGCACAGACTTGTTTCTAGTGACCCAAGCATGCTCCAGACCAAATTAGGATAAAATCCCTTACAATTGTAATACCTTTGGTAGAAGAAGGATTTTCAAGGTTTTACCTCTATTTCCCCTATTCAGCCTCACATCTCTGCCTCCAGGGGGCCACACCCTCCATTTATACAAAATTGAGTCTCCTTGGCCTAAGGAGGCTCCAGACCAAATTAAGTCGAAATCTACTGGGCCGGACAAGTAGCGTTTCAAAG
>NW_018465011.1:0-533 GCF_002113885.1 Mizuhopecten yessoensis
ATATAGCAGCAACAATTAAACATTTTTCAATTTAAACAAATTGCCTCTAGTGGTAACAATAACTAAAGCAAAATCTACCTTTATAGTTTAGTTGTCCATCGCCGTCTTCGTCGGCTTCCTTTATCATCTCGTCTATTTCCTCGTCTGTCAGTTTCTCCCCGAGGTTATACATAACGTTCCGGATTTCAGCTGCTGTAACCATTCCGTTCCCGTCCCTGTCAAACACTTTGAAAGTTTCTTTCATTTCGGTTTCTCCTCCCGCTTCCGTCATCTTTCGGACAAGCAAAATAAGAAATTCCGGGAAATCCACAGTTCCGTCTCCTGCGAAATAGAAGGATGTGAAATAAAGTTAAGATGGTTTGGTTCGGTAATGCCTTTGTAATATATTTGTTTGTGTGTTTATAATTATTTATTTGTTCTCGCTAGCGCTACAGACATAGAAGGAGACACCGCCAAATAGAAAATAAAAAAAATGATGATAAATGAAGAGCTATTACGTTGTATTGATAATACACATACATATTTAGGGGAGA
>NW_018465012.1:0-533 GCF_002113885.1 Mizuhopecten yessoensis
TCCCTGTCCCACTGCACTGTTTATTTTCCTATATACAGTAACCTCTCCCTAACTTCCATTCCTGTCCCATTGCACTGTTTATTTTCCTATATACAGTAACCTCTCCTTAGCTTCCGTTTGGAACACTTCCATTGACTAGATAACTCAAATGGTTAGCGCAATAGCATAAGTACAGAGTTCGAATTCCGGTCTGACCCCTCTGAATTTTTACGCTCAGAACACTGTTGTTGATTAATATCTTGTGTATTTCATTTTTGTATTTCTCATAAAAGAGCCGCAAGGTATATTTTTCTTTTTAGAAATGATTTCGCAAAGCTATTGCCATGCCGGCAAAAATAATGTCCAATACTTAGTTAAAGTTTTGGACAGTGGAATCATTAGAAACTTTTAAAAAGGTTAGAAAATGAAAACGTTCCAAACAGAACAGGTACGTGTTAACCTAAACCAGTCTTCATTGTCGCATTTAAAACAGTTAATGTATTCAATAGCGACTTTTCAATTGAATTTAAATCCTAATTTTATCGACACAGTAC
>NW_018465013.1:0-533 GCF_002113885.1 Mizuhopecten yessoensis
TTTTTTACCATAAGATAACGCGCCGTTGATTGGATTGGACATACTTTATATGAACGAATAAAACCAGAACTTTTCAGTCTATCACTGATGTAATATAGATGTAAATGAACAAGATGAATTACATTTTTTATGCAAAAATACTGAAAAATGACAAGGTAAAAAACTATTTCGATGTTCACTAGAAGAAGAAATTTGGAAAGGGTGATAGAGGAAGACCGGTATACATTTATTAATATTGGATAACACTAATATGATAGTATCTGGACCGTACAGTTGTTAATGAAATACTATATATTTTGGTAAAATGTAAACATTATTAAACCTTACCATGGTTTATAACAACAACATATCAATAGGTTAACATACTCAGCACTTATTACATCTATTACGCATACCAATAAGGTTTCATACAATCTGAAGTAAAGTAGGAGTGATATAGTTTGAAACACTCTGTCTACAAATATACATATTGAGTTCTGATACACAAGGATATATAATTGATATCCATTACACGCTGTACATCTAGTTGTCTC
>NW_018465014.1:0-533 GCF_002113885.1 Mizuhopecten yessoensis
GAGAAGGAAGGAGGATGTTAGAGAAGGAAGGAGGATGTTAAAGTAAAGAGGAAGATCTTAGAGTAGAGGGAGGGTGTTAGAGTAGGAAGGGGGATACTAGAGAAGGAAGAAGGATGTTAGAGTAGGGAGGGGGAAGTTAGAAAAGTTGGAAGGATGTTAGAGAAGGAAGAAGGATGTTAGAAAAGGAAGGAGGATGTAAGAGAAGGAAGGAAGATGTTAGAGTAGAAAGGAAGATCTTAGAGTATTGGAAGGATGTTAGAGTAGGAAGGAGGATGTTAGAGAAGAAAGGTGGGTGTGAGAGTAGGAAGGAGGATGATAGAGAATAAAGGAGGGTGTTAGAGTAGGAAGGAGGATGTTAGAGTAGGAAGGAGAATGTTAAAAAAGGAAGAAGGGTGTTAGAGTAGGAAGAAGGATAGTAAAGAAGAAAGGAGGGTGTTAGAGTAGGAAGGAGGATAGTAAAGAAGAAAGGAGGGTGTTAGAGTAAGAACGAGGATGTTAGAGAAGGAAGAAGGGTATTAGAGTATGAAGGAGGA
>NW_018465015.1:0-533 GCF_002113885.1 Mizuhopecten yessoensis
ACCACACAGATGTGATGTACATGTACAATGTAAAGTGGATTCTGTTTTCTAGCCTATGTCCACATCACAAAGACCGTAGAAGCGAGTCGTGTTCATCTGTTTGACATCATCACCCAGTACCGTGCCATCTTCTCGGATGAAGATCCAATTCTGTCCACAAGTAAAGAAGACTCCCTGAATGAATCTGCCCTATTTCATGGGTGGGTCGTACAAAAGGTACTCTATTGCATTTGACTAGAATTATCGAAAATTAACTTTTATGGCTTTATTTTCTTCTTTGTTACCTATTATTTTAGGATCTTAATAGTAATTTAAAAATATGTTACAAGTGATTGTTGATTTTGAGACAACATTAGAGAGGGTATGGAAAGGGTATGTACAGTTTTTGATATGTATTCAGAAATGAAGGTTGGGAAATCGGTTTTAGAAAAATGCTCATAATTTTTGTATCAGCAAATATTAACACAAGCATCTCCTGTGACTAGTGCAAGTATCAATACAGTTATGGAAACCTGGAGTCAGTAGTTGCTTCT
>NW_018465016.1:0-533 GCF_002113885.1 Mizuhopecten yessoensis
ATCTCATTCTGAAAGCAGTATTATCTCATTCTGAATCAGAGATCAACAAAAGCTACGCTCTTTTAAGGCTTGCCTTTTCATATTTAATGACATAACTGCTTAAGCAATATTTTATATGATGATTGATCCTTGCTATGCAACTTCATGCTTTAATATCATGTACCAATGTTATTGTGATGTATGACACCCAGATAAACAGTTTTGACTTGACTTTGCTCTGTGTAGACATGTATATATTGTATTTTCTGTGACAGTAAATACAATTCATTTAAGTATGATTTTAAATAATTTATTATTATGAGAAAAATAGATATCAGCCAAACAAGAAATATTACTTCATCTCTGTACTTTCTTTAAAATATTGTTATATTTATGTATTTAAATATTTTTAACGAAATTGGATTTTAGCATAGTTTATATCATTGATAACTCATGAAAAGTGAAACAGTTTAAATATCATGTCATGTTTAAAATATTATCTTTTAATTATCATACCAGGACTATGACGGACAGGTACAAGCTATACAGTCAAG
>NW_018465017.1:0-533 GCF_002113885.1 Mizuhopecten yessoensis
TTCGGTTGCCTTACAAGCGTCAGCTGTAGGGAATTTCCCTTTAGCATCGGGCTGGAGAGTCGTGGGTCGCGGGTTCGAGGCCCAGCGACGGCACTATCTTTATCACAATTTCTCGTCCTACTACAGATACACAGATTTTTCTCTGACTGTAGGACTTAAAAAATCCTCTGCTGTCAGCTCAATGCGGTTTGAATAAATTCTGAAAAGAGCATGTACATTTGAAAAGTTGAGGTGAAAAAGTAAATAATATGTAACAGAGGTCATTATTTTTGCAATGCCTCCGCTAGGAATCGAACCCGGGACCTCTGGTTCACTAGGCTTACGCTCTACCGAATGAGATAAAGAGAAATTCTCACTAACCGAGACGGTAGAAAGCGGCCTGTATTTTACCAGGGTGACATACTCCCCCTCTAGTAAAGAAAACGTCCCGAGTTTTACAGGGGTCATAGCGTTTCCTTTGCAAGTGTAACAGAAGTCATTATCTTTTCAATGCCTCCGCTAGGAATCGAACCCGGGACCTCTGGTTTACTAGT
>NW_018465018.1:0-533 GCF_002113885.1 Mizuhopecten yessoensis
TCATGTTTAGCCCGAACACTTCCGGGATCGGTTTGGAATATACACGTATCACACTTACGCTAACACAATATACAGTTATAAAGTACATACGAGTTTGAATTATATGGGTTGTATTGCTCCCTTGGAGTCTCTAGGTCCATCACATGTATTCTGGTATAAAGAACATCAATATAATGCTGTAGTTTGCTCAGAAAACACTATTGGCGATTGTGATCGAAACACTGCTTAGCTGACCAGCGTCGCCCTATGCGAGGCCGTACTTAATATTTGTTTTGGAGCTGGATAGTATTCATCTGTAAAAAGAATGAACCTTTTAGAAGATTGGAATTGATTCTTCAGAACGGGTTTTTCAGATAGGAACTTAGAGGGATCATTCTCGATAATACGCGTACAACATCATGCTGATAAAGACCTGTAACATTATCAGTATTCATACATTATAATATCACCAAGTGCATTGTACATATGTGATATTAAAAGGTTACTGTTTGAATATCATACAGTAAATTATCGATGTAATGCCCCTATGTTCA
>NW_018465019.1:0-533 GCF_002113885.1 Mizuhopecten yessoensis
ACATGTGTAGGGGGATACAGTATACAAATGTACATGTGTGGGGGATACAGTATACAAATGTACCTGTGTGGGAGGGATACAGTATACAAATGTACCTGTGTGGGAGGATACACTATACAAATGTACATGTGGGGGGGGGGGATACAGTATACAAATGTACCTGTGTGGGAGGGATACAGTATACAAATGTACCTGTGTGGGGGATACAGTATACAAATGTACAAGTGTGAGGGGATACAGTATACAAATGTACATGTGTGGGGGATACAGTGTATAAATGTACCTGTGTGAGGGGATCCAGTGTACAAATTAAATGTACCTGTGTGGGAGGATACACATAGTATACAAATATACATGTGTGGGGGATACAGTGTACAAATGTACCTGTGTGAGGGGTTACAATGTACAAATGAACCTGTGTGGGGGATACAGTATACAAATGTACCTGTGTGGGAGGATACAGTATACAAATGTACCTGTGTGGGGATACAGTATACAAATGTACAAGTGTGGGGGGATACAGTATACAAATG
>NW_018465020.1:0-533 GCF_002113885.1 Mizuhopecten yessoensis
GGGATTCGGTTAGCTTCGGCACAACTTCACCAGGATACACGACTTAGAGTGTAAACTCGTCCATTAGCTAAACATTCGCTGATTTCCATATATTCTATTTACAATTTCAATCAGCATGTATTAGACGGTGTCTTGCACATCCTTAAGCTTATTAAGTCCCATTGATGGTGCTGTAAATGAGGATAGCATTCAAATCCATTGACAAAACTTAATTGGCAAAATCATTTGTACAAATCAAAGCGGCAGAGGGTAAAATCGCGCAGTCACGCCCGGTCCTTCAACACGGTTCTGCGGCGGGGCCGATACTGTAACAAGGTTAAGGATGGGCAAAGGTTCGGATTAGCCCCGCTGGTCCCTGAAGAAATGCTTGGCAAAAACGATGTGTAATATACCTCTCCGTCAGTCTATCAAATTCTCTTTAGCGGAGGCAAATTTGCCAATCAAAAGAAGCGCTATAACAACGTTATCCGCTCACTGAACATATTGAATTAGTGAAGCTAAGCGATGTGAAATTGGAAAATACCATTTTAGTT
>NW_018465021.1:0-533 GCF_002113885.1 Mizuhopecten yessoensis
TTGACTTAAAATATAACCATTTCTTATCAATTTTTCCATGGCTAAAAAACGCCCTTTGTGAACCTAATCCTGTTCTAAAAACAAGAAAGAGAAACTTACATGTGAACAACAAACATTTCAAACAAGAAATGAACCTTTCGAACAGACATGTTTAGTATACCAATAGGAAATTCATTTCCCTGTGTAATCCCTCTATGCATTATACCACCAAGACTCAAATTTAGATGGGTTATTCTGTATGGCTTCTTGAGCTAAAAACGCTCGCTCATTGGTCAGTACATCACCTCCGAAAACAGTTCTTTCAGATATTTCACCCTAAACATGTGGAACTGCTAGGTTGTGAACTCTTTGCCGAATTGTGATCATACCTAAATAACAACCAATAAGGTATATGAACTGGTAGGTTTTCATAATAATGTCAGGTGAATTTTGATAACATGCAACGTTTGAACAAAAAATAATCTTTGAATAAAAAAATATATCATTTAAAAAAAATATCGATTAAGTGTGATCTTATGCTGAAGACATACATT
>NW_018465022.1:0-533 GCF_002113885.1 Mizuhopecten yessoensis
GTTAGTGCTATTTCCAGGATGTAATGGATGGTTCTTTCTCAAATTGTATATACATGTTCCCCACTGTTCTTTATTGTTCATGTTTACTTTATAATTGATCAGATAAACAAAATAGCCGACCGGCGGCCTTCTTTTATTTTTGACATTTAGGTTCCTCTTGATACTTCGATGTGCATGTTATATTTTAAGACTGATCATAAAAAACAAAATGCCCGAAGGACGAACTAAACAGATTAGAGAAAAAAAAAGAGAAAGGATAGAGCTGACAAAGAATTAATGAAGATGGTACAATTGTGGGCGCCAAGATCCCTCTGGGAACTCTTGTTCTTATTCTGAAAGAATTAATTGATCAAAAAGTAATAAACATTTGTTTTCCTGTTCAAACGGAGGATGTGGCGCCCAATAGCGGAAACAGAGGTACATATATGTAAAGCCTTTGAACTCCCTCTTTTGTCATAGGGATTACAGGATTTTATTCCAATGTTGTATCCATCAAGTTGTCTAGTAGTACCTGTTACTATTAGGGTGTATTC
>NW_018465023.1:0-533 GCF_002113885.1 Mizuhopecten yessoensis
TCCAGGGTTATTTCCTCCATATAGGAAACCATGGATCCCGTCAGGTTGTCCAGGTCAGCATCCACAAAACATTTAGGAGTGTCATAGCCTGGAACATTAGACGACACACTAACTGATACTGGGACGTGCTTCCTGGTCCAAGAAAGTTTTGCCGTATTCGTTTGATTCGGTAAAGGTTTCAGCATGGCCTCAAAATCGTATACGATGAACCATGGGAAATGTTGTTTTTCTTTTGGAACAAATATGTCGTTTTGTTCTAAATTATCGAAGATTGTATCACTGAGTTTGTAGTGTCCTCCGGGAAAATGAGATTTGGTAAGTCCAGTGCAAGTACGTCGATGACGAAGGCACTGGAATGATGTCGTAAACAGTTTTTCACATGATTCACATTCGTATTTACGGCAGTAAGATTTGATGTTTGAAATATACGAGAGGTGATTTTCGTATAAATTCAAAAACATCCCACTGCTGTAACGTCCGCTACTCCGTCTAATGATAGTGGCCACGCCTTCGCTATTTAGGGTATAAATGCT
>NW_018465024.1:0-533 GCF_002113885.1 Mizuhopecten yessoensis
TTGTTTATGTTCATGTTTCTTTTCCTTTTGTTTTGGTATGTGGTATTAACCTTGAGTACCCATTTTCTCCTTGGGTGTTTACTCGTTTGTATATTTTTGTTGAAGCTTTCTTTCTTTATTGTATAGATGTGATCAATAGAAGCCTCTGTTATTAAGGTATATATTAATACTAATGTGATAAACATAGAATGGAGACATGTTTCTACATGTTATAACTGTCAATACAAGGTATAACATGCCAAGGTTAACCAGACGCTGTGTAGTAAGCTGGTAGCCTACAGATCAATAGTATTTACTCCGTTGTTATGTGGGATGGTCGTTAGAGATAAACGTGTATGAATATATGGGTTGATTTCGTCATCAAAGCTTCGTTGTACATTAACATTTAAAATAATAAAGACGTGTTTCATATTAGATTGTCCGTATCGAATTCGAACATGCTTATTGGTAATAATATGCCAGGAAGTACCGTGTGCTCGAAACTTACATATGCCATTTGAGACGAATGCGTTTGAACGTTGAATATAAATACA
>NW_018465025.1:0-533 GCF_002113885.1 Mizuhopecten yessoensis
TGGTCCATTAGGGATCGAGACCTAATTCAATTGGTCACCGCCGGGGCCAAGTCCGGCAGTTGCGGCACCGCACGGCAACTCAGTGAAGCGTCGCATGAGACACATTACTGTCCCCGCAGCGGCAACCATCAACAGTCCAAGAACAATCATAATGATCATTCAGAAACTTCACGTATTCTGTCAAACGCTACAGATACCGACAAACATGGCCGCAAACGTGTATTCTACAATGGGCTGGAATTATGCAACAACTACAACACTAAAAGGGGCTGTAATCGTGAGTCGTCATGCACGTACATCCATGTCTGCTCTCAGTGTGAACAAAACCCCACAGAAAATGGCAGTGGAATACCACTGGAATACCACTGAAAACCACTGGTATTCAAAATACCACTGGTATGCCAATGGTATGCCAGTGGAATTGATGCTGTCAGTGGTATTCCAGTGGAATATGGGTGATCATTCTCTGGAATACCACTGCCTTATACCACTGGCAATGGCATTTCAGTGGAATACCAGTGGTAACAAAAATA